>NW_022720123.1:1098128-1122106 GCF_011630105.1 Anneissia japonica | reverse complement strand
ATTTTTTGTGTGGAACACAAAAAATCAAATTTCAGTCTTATTTTACATTTTTTTCATTCTTAGGAATGTCTAAATTCAGTTAAACTAGCAATTCCGTATTATATTTATAAATCTTTATACCATTATACAAAAATTAGATTTTTCTTAAAAACTGAAATTTTGCCGGGAATGGGGCTTTAATATAGTTCTTATGTGCTTTATTCTAAACATAATACTTTCAATGTTGGAACCGAAGACCTTCTGATATCTGTTTTGTTTCGTTATCCTGCTGGTTACCTGTTATCCAGTCACTCCCTTCGATCTTTCCTTGATGTATTGCATAATTTTCAAGATAGTTTATGGCTCTTGGAATATTTAATATCCAATAATATTGCACTGTAACATATTGCCCATCAAAGTTCTTATCAACACCCTTCTGTTCATCTACTGCAGATACATCATACAACCCTATATCTATTTCTCATTATTGACAGTTGAAATTCATTCATTTTGTCTCCCTCAGGAGTGACTCGACCGAGCCAACTCATATTGCGATTCTTTCTTCTGATCGCGTTATAATACCTGTCGTCAAACTTGATTGATTGACAATCTCAATAGTAATAAGGACCATGGCTATAGCCATCAATCAGGACTCTGTTGTTGCAAGGGTGTTATCTTTGGCTCTGACTTGTGACAGCATCTTTCCCTTAAGAAATTCCTTTGTCCTATTATCCGCTGTCTACTGATTCATCCCTTGCTGATTTAATTGTTCTTAGAAATTTTTTTTTCATAGATTGACTATCATTATCTGTTTTGATGATCTGTTTGCCATCTTGATGTGAGAAGTTTCAGTGTGAGGCTTGTATCATATTGATTTTAGAAACCTTAAGTCTAAGGTGTTATTCAAGTATACAATATTTGAATTGTTGATTGTGTGAATACACCATCCATGTTCTTAAGGACTTATTAAAACAAGTACAATTTAAAATCTAATATTTATAAATGCAAACATTGAGGGCAGTATTGTACATGTTTTGAATATATTCAAGTATAGAATTAGTATTAGTAAACTTTATTATAGTTTTCAGTTGTTTTTCTAGTCATTTATTTTATATTTTATTGTACAGTACTACTATAAATTAAAATACAGTAGAATCCCCAACACTTTTGGGACCAAAAAAAAAAGTGTCCAATTAATAGAGGTGTCCCTGGAATAGGAGTAGGCTGTGGTGTTAAAAATACCTGTATATATTTCCCTCATTTTGTGGCTGAAAAATTTTCCCTTTAATAGTGGTGCTCCCTTAATAAGAGTGTCCCCTTAATAGGGATGTCCTAATGGAGGAGGTTCTACTGTGTGTTTGTCCAACTGAATGGTCAGAGGAATGTTCTAACTGAAAAAGGAGAAAGTAGCGAATAATCTGACCTGCAGCTTCATGGGCTGAGAGGGTCACAGACATGGACAACTCATTCAACAACTTTTTTCCTAAGCTAATAGCTGCTGTTAGGCCTTACTCATCTGCCCTCAACGATAGGGTTAGGTGGACCAGTTATTTGCATTGCTAATGAACAATTTGTTTATTATGATTTTGTTTGGCTCACTGTTAGAAATTATAGACTATACTGCATCTGATAAGACAAGATTTTTTTTAAAGAAAAATATATTAAAAATTATTAAAAGAAAAACAATAACAGATAGAAAATGTAAGAATTGCCTGAAGTATATAGAACTAGTAAAAAACAATTGTAGAAAAGAATTTGTGATTTAGTATTTTCAGATTGATATGATTTGCTATCATGAACCTACACTCATCCTTGATTCACGACTTAAGTATTACCAGACAGTTGTGAAAATTCTAACAGGAACATTTTATGTTCAAAACATTCTTAATAGTATTTTCTAACTTGATTTAAGGTGTTAACATTGCTGTGGATTTGTTTGCTATATATCCTTATATCCAACTGGAAACATATCTTCTATGAACTGTATCCTAAACTTTAAAAGCTCCCAAGAGATATAAAACTTTTAAAGTGTTTATGTGTTTGCTAATATGCTGTGCTGTAGCTCTCTATTAGGCTACGTGTCTGGGTACCCTTTTCCTCAATATAAATGGTTCCCGTCATATCACTTCTTTTATATTAATCTTCATGATATAAACAATTCTGGTTTATATCGGTTTTCATATTTTTATGCAGTGACAATTCCAATCAGTGAATTTAATTGTCTTTTCAAGAAATGAATTGTTCAAAGTTCTTCAGATTTAATTGGCTGCTTTTAAACTTCTCCATTCATCATCAGTTATAAAAAAGACTGCAATCCCTACTCCATCTAGCCCTTCACAAATCAAATACACAGCAACGTGTGTCTTCCTTCTCAAACTAAGGTGTCATTTGCGTACAGCGATTGTATGATTTATCTCCGAAGACACGCAAAGAATTGTCTTTTAAACTTCCTTTCTAATGATGAAATACAAGTGATAAATTTTACAACGGAGGAATGGAAAGATTGAGAAAATATCTTTTGAGCATCATTACAAAGAAAAACCATTTGTAAAGAAGATCCAGAGTTGGCAATTTTTAGACCGCAATAAATTAGGATTGTTTAATCATTGATTTTTATGGAAGTTTTCATACATTTATCAAGACATGACAAGTTTCAGATAACTGCTTGAGTTATAATTTTTATAACAAATATTACATTATAAAATAAATATAGATTCAAATTATATATTTCATGTGAATATAATATTATTATTTGTAAACTATTTTTAGAAATATAAAAGTAATGTAATTTTACAGAAATATCTTTGTGGTACTTTCGTATTTTTTAGCTATGACCACGTCATAATTCTTGAACTGTATCGGAATAGCGGTGATGCCAGGATTTAATCAATGGTTAGGAGGGGGAGGTGATGTGCCCGACAGAAATGCAAGTGGACGGGGACAGGGTTACAAGTACCCCTTTCTCTAGCTTTAACAATTTAGGTATTTGAAGGATTTTTAATCAGTCTCATCAGTCTCATATTCTGTAGGAATTACATAGATTTTTGTTTCTCCCCGAAGAACTGGGCCCCTGCCTCCCACTGGTGCCACGCTTACGAGTTCTATATGGATGATACCTTGTCTACAACTTCACTGTTTCATTAAGTTCATAGAAAATTGTCTTGGCATGCACTTAATGAGATTTATATTTGATAAATTTCTAAAACTCTTCTATAATCTGTTGTGCTCCTAGTGCTTTTTATTTTAGACATAAAATACTTTGGGACTTCAAAATCAACATCAAAGTTCCTATGAGAAAAGCTTAACTGCAGACTTTCTACATGAAAATGGTTTATCATAAACCTTTTCAAGTATTTTTTGGAATTCTAACTTACAGTAGGTGCCTATTACTTCAAACCCAATCAGGGGTTTAGCCAGAAAAACGATATAGGCCGTCCAAAATGCAAGCCATTAGGTGTGGCAATGAGCTGATGGGTGGGCAACGCCCACTCGGAGCCATGCCCATCTTTTGGGGATCCCCACTGAATATTGGTACGAAAACCATGTACATTCAATCAATAAATGTTGTTTTTATCAAACGTAAATATGATTTAGCTTTAGTTTAATGACATTCAATAGATTTGAAGAATATAAAGAATTTGCTAAACGTAGACCAGGCCCAATTAGGCTAGGCCGAGCTGATAGGCCAAGCCGTCCAAGCCATCACGGTAAAAGGGGCCGTCCTAAATAATTGTAGGCCATCCAAAAGACGGCCGGACGGCTCGCTGGCTAAGCCTATGAACCTAATACAGGTCTCCCTCTTATGAAAGACCCCTCCAATTAAAGACCATCTCCAGTTAAGACCACTTTTCTGTGGTACCAAATTAAAAATGTCTTTTATATTCATTATTTTAATTAGACACTAAATCTGCTACAAACCATGGAAACTCATAGTCCCAAAAGGGGTCTTTAATTAACTGGAGTGAGACCTGTATTTTCTATGCTTGTACTTTGCATGTTAGGCCCTATACATTTTTTATTAGTTTATCACCCTAGGCTGGAAAAGGATGAGGTACAGTAGGGAAGGAGGCTTTTTTTTTTTAATAAAGCCAAATATCACTCTTGGGTTGTTTGCTGGTGCATTGATATTCAAATTAAAACATGATTTAGATAATACAAACAATATCTACTAGCTACTTACTTAAAAAAATAATATTTAAAAGAAAACTATTTTTTTTAATAAATATATTTTTTGTCAACACCATAGAAGACATGCACATGAGGGTGATAAACTAATATATTTTTTTAATTGGATCATTAAATGTAGAACTTTTTAAAGTTATTTATAAAAGTATCACCTGCTAATGTCTTTTAAAAGAATGGGAAGTTGTTCTGGCTTAGTGAGTACTTCTCAATAACTCATGTATTAATTTACAAGTCTCAGGGCTAAGCACACTCCATAATTACTCACTGTCTATTATTTCTGCTCTTATTGATTTATAATTATATTTATCCTGCATAATCATATCATTGAATAGTATGTGTCCATGACAGGATGGGGTGGGTGTCGGGTGAAGGGGGGGGGGAATAAAAAATTGAGTAACTTCAATCAAAATTTTATTTTATTTAATTCCAGTTAAAATGAAAGGATACAAGTAAAATTTTTGATACAACAATCTGGATATTGTACTGATAAATTGCACTCATATTTACACACTGATGTTGAACATCAATTATAGAAGATATTGCTATAAACTTTGACAACTTATGGTCTCAACAAGTTGATTCTATGATTGAAATCAAAGTTTTATAGTAATCGAGAAGGAATTTATCTCCGGCAATTAAACACAAGCTTTCCCCTATCTCAGACATTTGAATTATTTTATGGATGTCTAGTTTAATGGCTGATAGATGTGATCTAACTTTGTGATGAAAGGCAGATACAGGAATATCAAAAATATGATTTTTTGATCAGGTAGGAGACAACGTAGAGACACACATCATCCACCTTTATTGGAAAGAGACGCAAAATCTCCTTGGGATGATATCTGTCACTCAACGACGCATTTTTCATTGGTCCCATTCCATGTATAATTATTAAATAGGATGAAAACCGAAAGTGAGTGAACTGTCTCTTTCCACAACTTGATTAATATTATGGAGATCGTCATACGATCCATGTTGACCAGTATGATGCACTCATCAGTCCCTGTGTAGGCATTTGCTACATATTCCGTGGACTAAACGGGGCCAAGCATTGACATGAGTGAAGACACATTGCAGACACACAAACCTTCAATCATATCATGCCATCTTGACTTAACTTCTTCACAAAGATTAGATTGGATTAAAAGAAATATGAGATCATTTGTCTTTGGCATTGCTGTTCTTCTCTAAAAGTTGTTCATGCGTAATCGAGCGACACATGTCATGGTGTTAAAGTTTTATTATTTTTTGTTCTGTTTTAGGCATATCTTGATTCATTAATACCTTTCTCTAATCTGTCACTAACACTTGTCATTCTGTTTCAGTAGCGTTTGTGATTGATGTACTGGGGTTAGCTAGGCCTTACAAAGTCAGTCGTCTTCACACATGCTGCTGATGGTGACATGCCTGGCTATAGCCTGAGCTGAACAGTTCATCTTACGACAGGTAGAGTAACATCAAACCATTTTCTGTACCTCGTCAATCTCGAATCATTGTCTTGACCAGCTTTTCTGAACTCCATTTTCCCCCACTATAGCTCGCTCTAATAAAAAAAGAAACGATATAAAGTGAGTGATTTAAGAAGAAAAGTAAAAAGAAGATTGGCGCGGAGTGAAAATCTGGGACGCTAGACGGTGACTTGCCGGCACCATACTTAAGCGCTCGCAGAATCGTTACTATTGTATACGTGCCCACGGAAATTATCAAATCTATCTTGACTTGATGTGAATTGGTGTGGTGCTCATTGCAGATTGATGTAATTTTCATTTTTATTACTGAAATGGCAATACTATTATGATTGATGTGAAGAAGCGATGACCAGAGAAAATTGACGCAACAGTAACTTAAACAGTTTTCTTATATTTTCTTTTTAATTCCATACATGTATTCAAGTTGCTTTTATTAAAAGCATTTTCGTGAACCAAACAATATTTTAGTATCTACATATAATTTGAAAAATTCTGAAAAAGTTGAAAATTACAGGGAGGGAGGATTAACAAAAGACAGAGTATCCACACATAACTACATAAAGAATAAGACTGAAATATCAATTAATAATACTGTAATATAACTTAATTTTATTCAACTGTTGAAAGTAATTCCCCAATGTTTTGCATATTTATAACAGGAACCTTGATGCTCTGTGTTTAATCAACTCAATGAGTATAAGAGACAGTGGTTATTTGTTTTAAAAAAAGGGGGGGGGGGGGGGGGGGGGGGGGGCGGATAGAGGAAAGCTTGTTGTTTTGGACCCTCAGTACTCTGTGTATAATACTCAACTGTTTTTACAAGGGGTGGGGGTGGGGGGAGATGGAAAGCTTCTGTAAGACCCTTGAAGCTTTGTAACCCTGGTTCTTAATAGGTAGACCCTAGGCAGAAGTGACACCAATAGCACCAGCAAGGAATGAGAAAATTAAGTAACACCAATTATCAAAATTTAAATGTTCAACAAATAAACTAATAATTATGTAAGGTAATGTAAAGTTTCGAAACCTGAAGCAGGCCAGAGTGCCCGTCTCTCTTTAGCGTTTGGGGCCAGACTGTGCAAGGCTGTGGGGGTTCACCAATCCTTCCGCACTGCAGTCTGTTTTATCTTCTCAGCATATGCCGGTACCCATTTATACACCTGGGTGGAGAGAGACGAACGTAGATAAAATGTCTTGCCTAAGGACACAAATGGCTTGCACAGTGAGAGTTTCGAACCCCCGAGCTCAAGGTTAAGAGTCCACGCCACACCCATTGCGCCAACTGCTTCTACATAATAATTATGTATTGTAATAAAAGACAGCCAATTGTTTTAAATTTGATATACCGTATGAACTTTTTATCTTTATACATAAAATTATTATTGTTGTTAATGTTGTTATTGTCTCGGTTATATTTAATATTAAAAAAATATTACGGTACATATTGTTGCTTTACTATAGAATGAAGTAACATCTAACGATTCTATGAAGACACTAAACCCCTGCATTATTTATTATTCTGCGCCTTGAGAGTGTTAGCATTTTATTTTTGTTGTCTGGGAAGTTGATTTTTTTCCTTTTTTCTGCGAAGACATGATTGAATGAGGCATATTTAGAAGCGAAGCAACTGACTAAAAGTACAAATGTTAAATTCAATGCAACGTAATATCTCAAAGAGTCTTCCCAGATTTGATAAGGTTTGCTTCGTCAAGG
This sequence comes from Anneissia japonica, assembly GCF_011630105.1. NCBI lineage: Eukaryota > Metazoa > Echinodermata > Crinoidea > Comatulida > Comatulidae > Anneissia > Anneissia japonica. The sequence continues at coordinate 1,114,763 of NW_022720123.1, read as the reverse complement.
GCAATCGAATAAATTTGTTCCATTTATCAGTAATATTTGGCATGTTTGGGTTATTTTGACAGAGTTATATCAAATCGGATTTAACCCAGGATGGAAACATAGGCTAACATCACTGCCAAGGGTACAAAATGTCGCAGAAACAAAGATTGCTACTGACACTCGGCAATACCAACGGTGTATTTTTAGCCTTTTGCGACCAGAATGCGTCATATCTAATCATTTGAAATCAAGAACATTGTATGTAGGTTGATTGACAAGTCTTCTATCCAATCATGTTGTCTGAGAGGAACTGTCAGAAATGGACAAGGTCTAGGTGGCATGTGAATGAACTTGTAGAGGGTGCTAAGGGCTTAGGTTCATGGTAAAACCCTTGCCTACTCTAGTCCTATGTCATCACACCCTTGTCAATATCTGCTACTGTTGCACAAAGTTGTTGAAATAATTTTTCCGCTGTTTAGCAACCTAAGAGTATTGTAGTCATATGGAATGACATGGATGTCTTGTTGCCTATCGTAATATTTCATTACTATAGAAGTACCAGCACTATTTTATAATTATAATTATTAAAATCTGTTTAAATATAAGAAAATGTTTTAATGCTAAAAGTGGATGATTTTATTGATTGTATTATTATGTTATTATTATTATTCATTCATTATTATTTATTCATTATTTTACAGTCATTGCTATTTATTCATTATTTTACAGTCATTGCTATTGTTATTTTTGTTTTAATCAATTAACTCATTAATCTGAGTGAATTTATTTTCTATTATTGTTGTTACTAATTGTCTCAGTATATTAAAAAAAAATTGCTTCATTTAACTTTTTAATTTAAATAATAAACATATTATTTTGAAATTTTAAAATGATGTCATGATTAAAGATTGCAGACCTGTAGGACAAGTTGAGCTATGTTTAGATTATGAACATTTTGACATAACTAATTAATCAATCAGTAAATTAATAATCAGTTAACCAGAATAAATCATGAAACTGGGGATGTAATTAGTGAAGCAGTATAATCATTCACCGTTGGTCAGGTTAATCAAGGTGTCGTTAATTGGCTAGTTGATATATGTAAGCTGTTACATTTTATTACAACATAGGTCTTAACCCTTTGAATGCTTTAGCCCACAAGCTACTGGTCTTACTATATATCCTTGTTTAATACGTCTCTGATTGAATGGTTAAAATAAGTTCACTTTGTGTGATAAATCAAAAAGATATTGGGATTGTGAAAACTTAATCATAGGTTATGTTGTAATTATATCATTAACAACAGCTGAAATCACATCAACGAAATGGTGAGAGTCAAAATCGTTGACGATTTTAAATTGTTGCTTATCAATGCAAGAATGTTACCGAGATCGGGGATGTCAGTGTATGATTTATTGTTCGGTTTATTGGACCAACAAAAGGGCGAGGTTGTGCTAGGGGGCGCAATTTTAGCAGTGAACCGAATTTTGGGTAATTTTTGAGTGTCATAGCAGTGATATGTGCTTTATGGTAATCGTACATCAAATAATATCTTAGTAATTATTGTTAAATTGGCTGTAGGTATAGTTTTATTTTTCTATCAACCTGATTGTTTTGTATTTATAGACTTAGGTAGTAATAAATAACAATGGGAGTACACATAACAAACTCTTTTCAGGCTTTCATGGTTTTAAATATTAGTTTCATAATGAAATGAAATTTGAAACCTAAGGATAAATAACATTGTAGGTTGATAGATGATTTTAACCCTAATTAAATGACTTACTGATTATTTCTTAATTAAACATATTATTAATATTAATTTGCCAAAATAAGTTACAAAAAATAAAACAATTAAATCCATGATCCATATGTTGGATTGTTAAATCTCCTATTATAAGATATTGAATATTAAAAAGAATTTAACATATTTTTTGAACATTTAAAAGTTTGAAAATCTCATTTGATGAAATATGATATAACATAGTATTGGACACCAGGACATTTTGTCTATAAAAAGAAAATAAACTATGTGTAATTTTTGAGTGGCCAATCAACAAAGAAGCAGCCACTGGTCAGGGGCAACTTAAATGAAGTTTTTACTAAATTACTGAGAGAGTTGACTGGTTTCAGCGTACTTAGGGCCCCTTTGAATGAACTTGTTGTCCGATCCAATAATGTTGAATAAATATATGAAAAATGTGATATCACCATGAAACCATGAAAACAAAAATTATGTTGGCACATGACAGTCATGGACAGAAAACATATTCTACCCCGTAATCTGATTGGAAGAAGAAATGACCCAAATTAATTATGCATACGTCTTGTAGCGCAGACTGGATTGACCACATTGTCAATTAAGTTATCCTGATGTGACAAAAACAATTTTTCTGAGTTTCATGATACAAGCCAAAGGCATCACCTTTCCAATGTAACATTTGCCCAAGAGTTAATTGGATATGTTTACTAGCATTTACAGGAACAACAACATTATTGTCCATTTTGAGTAATAGCCACAACTTGACCTAGTATGATTACATTCATTGTGTCTGCAAATCATAGAAATATTTATTCAGTTGTTGAACTTGATTAAAAAATAGTTAATTTATTAAACGTTTTACATTCAAAATAGCCTGGATACCCGAGTTAAAAAATGTATTTACTTAAAATTGTAACTGTCATTCTACTTTTTTATCAATTTAAAACATGACTCAAAATGTTATTTTTGTGTGTTCAGCTTTTTAATATTAAAGTACAAAATATGTTTTTAATGTTCAATATTTAACAAATATTTCCTTTTCCCTTTGAGATTTGTATAAAAGATGTTGAAATTTTAATTTATTTGGTTATTTTCATTTTATTCACAAAGATTATATTTATATTGATTCATAATTGTGCTGAAGAAGTAACTACTATAAATGATTTTCTGGCGTCTTATAGTCCGCAGATATGAAATGTAGACAAAATAATTTCTGTAATAAATTTATCACTGTGGAGGTTCCTTTATTAATTCATTTATTATATGAAAAACAAGGACATACCATTGTAGATTGAATACCTCTGAACTGTAACAACATTTCAAATTTCAAAAAGAATTTTGTAAGATATCTACAGACATGGTTTCCGTTTCTTGAAAATCTACCGTGTTTTGTAAATGGCGAAGGAATTGTGATGGCTTCAAAATGAAAGCATCTTTCAAACTAGTTGAACTACTGTATTGCTCGCAGTCAACTATACATCAATACAATTGTGACACAGAAATTGGTTTGTTTTTCTTATTTTCTGGATTATTTATAATACTTTATTTTTTATTATGAGGGCCCTGAACATCAGCTTCACTTCGAGGAAGCTGGAAGGGTTATCCTCTTTAAACATTATTGAAATAAATAAATAAATAAAAAAATCAGCCTGCCATTTTCCTCAGGATTATTTGATTAGGATTAAAACTTTGTTTGTCAAAACAAGGAATGCTACTACTACTGGGCTCCATTCCTTTTCCAACCCAAACCCTTTTCCCAACCCCACCTACATGTAATGTGAATTCTGTATTATTTTCTTATAACTTTTCAATGTTGTCAGTTTTGTCTGTTCAGTCAAAGCCCCTTTTTTGCAACAATTCACTATGGTTTGTGTTAAATCATCCCAATTATTATAAATGGTTTGCTAATTAAACCTTTCCATAGTCTCAATTACTGTGGTTGACTATTTTGAAGTCAAAAACTTATAGCTAAAAACTATCACCCGTATTTCTATGGAACTTATTACTTATGTTATTTGATATTCACGGTATATATTTGTCTACTGGGGCAGATGCAGGAATGGTAGTAAGGGGTACCTGAGAGTCCACAACACCTCAACCTCACCATGGTTGGGACTGAGGTGGGAAAATTCTGAGAATATAGACCTCTAGGTGCCCAGAAATTGCACTCTCATACCTTAAATATCTTACCTGCAATTATATATCAACAATATAATACAATTATTTTTCTTAATACAATTTAGGGGGTGAGATTACACTATCTGCACCATTCCCCCTCCTGCATCCACCCCAGGCTGAATATTTCCACCAATCTTCTATATCTATCATCATGACTTTTAACATAAGCATTTGCAGTTGAAACTATAAGATGGCTTAATCAAGTTTTGCACTATCTGTTAACATTTGCTCTCGTCCTACAGTATTTGTGCAATGTATTCTATGTTTTATTAATTGGTTGGAACTAGTAATGGTATGTTTTATATTTTTGTTAGATTATTTATCATTAATGATATTATAATTGTTATTTATTATGGTATAATTTTTATACATTGTCAAACTTCTAATCTACTTTTCTTTTCTAAAATCAGAAATTGTCTTTTTTTTTTTGCAGTCTGAGAGCTGTTACTTCGACAGTCTCTATGTACCAACAGAAAAAGTGTCAACACTGGATGATATACCGTACATAGGTAGAACAGTATGTATTTCATTGCAATAAAACTGTGTTGTCTACTCTGAAATATAGCCTTGAATCATATGTTGATAATAGTAAAGTAGGCCTAACATTATACCTACTTTACTAAATATATGCCATGTTAGTTTTCAGGTGTACGTAGCGAATTAATGTCATTCAACCGAATAAAATGAATCACATGTTTATTTCGTATTAAAGGAGCAATAACAACTACAGAGTTAAGAGGTGACGCAGGATGTATGCAAAACATTCAGAAATGAATCGTTGCTGAATGTTATTCTAATTATTCTCATTCCCTCCAAAAAATCTTTTTTTTATATTAATGTCAAAATAGTATCGATCTAGCAAGATAAAAAAAAATTATTATATTTATATGAATTTATAAAACTGCCATCTTACCTATAAATGTAAAAAAAAAACTAATAATTTTCTTCTATTTTCTTTGCAGTTAATAGAACTGTACCTAAAAAGAATATATTTTTTAGAGTCTATTTTAGAATATAGATTTCATACCTTTTTTTTTCTAAGGCAAAATACTATATCATTTTCATGTTCAAAAAGTTTATTTTATTCAAGTTTCAAATAACTTTATTTTGGGAGTTTCAATGAACTCTGTGAAAAACTCCACAGTATTTTGTCTTTTGTTGGTAGGCTGAAGGCATGCTACTGGGTCTTGTAGAGAAGTTTTATCTAAACAAAAGTGCAAATGTTGCCTCAAAAAAGTGAGAATTTGGTTCTTTCTTGAAAATAAAAAGATTTTTTTTTTTCATTACAGAAAACAATGAACAGCATTTTAATCTATGCTTGTAGGCTGTTGAATTATACATGTACTCACTTAGGTATTATGGTACTCTCAGCTTAAACCTTTTGTTATATTTGATGAAACATTCATCCTTCTTTGTTGATGCCATTGTTGTTAATTTTTTCATACTTTTTAAAAATGTTTTTATAGTTTAAAAATTAAAATAAATGCCAATATTAAATATTATTTTGTTTTTGAATAAAAAATAACTTATAATAAAAAAAAAACTGTAGGTCCTTACATGTGGAAGAATGCGGTATGGTAAAGTTAGGCTTCCGATCAAAAGATAGAATTGGGGTTTTAGTCCAACCACTTGTTGTGTCCATAGGCAATACATATTACACATTGTCTCTCTCTTCTTAGAAGTATGAGTGGGTAACTGGTAGGTTAGAATGCCAATGAGCTGATTACGAGCTGTGATATTGAATACGCCCCCAGGGAGCTGACTATGTGTTCCATTCAGTAGGTGTTTGATCCAATTATCGGGGTAATAATGTGAGGCATATAAATGCCTTGGCATGGTGCGCTACATAAGGGTGAAATATAATTATTATTATTGTTTGTTGTTTTTATTGATAAAAACTATTGACTTTGATTAAATAATACAATTTTTAGCTATACAATTTTAACACACTAATCTGCAATCATATTAGCAATCACATAGTATCCTACACTAATAGCCAGAGTGCTCAGAATTGTGCTTATACAATTATACAATTTAATGGAAGAACGAGAGCTAATTCTTATTTGTTAACGGAGGTTTGAATTTTTAGAAAATGCGAACCCATGAAATTTACTGCTCGGAAATGGCGTGCCATGCTAGATTTACAGTTTACACGCAGTATTACTCACATTTCTATACACCACCTTCGGTGTCTGTCCACCTGATAAAGTCAATTTTTTTGCGTATGTTAAACAATGTGGACTTCAGTGACGATTTTGCGACAGTCACGAGAAACATGAATGACATTATACGTTAATAACTAGACAAGCCATGAAATACGATAAGCGTATGATCATGAAATACTAATTATGACAATTTTCCTGTAGAAAATATATTTTGACTCTAGGTTATTAAGAGCACAATAAAAACCAGGTGGTAGAGTTTAAATGACTGTCACATAAAGACATCACCATAAAACCATGCAAAATTACATCAAGTATAGTATTACCAATTATATTTATGTTCGTCAAGTAGTTTGTGTTAAAAATCAATATATTGTTAAGAATCATTTACTCTAATTGCACATTAGGTTTAGTTAAACTTATTTTGTATGCTTTTTGATTATTGTTAATAAAAATCAGGGAGATTTATGTTCACAATTGGTATTCTATCCATGAAATTACAATCTGAACACTCTGTAGATGAAAATCAAGATAAGGAGACTGATTAGTTATCATTTCCCTCTATTTATATCATTCACGTTTAACATCCGGTGAACTTGCAGAACAAAAAAATATAAATTAAAATGTTTTATAATCCAAGTGAACTGATATTCTGTTGAGATCCTATCATATCAGTATAAATGGGATACAATTTAGGGTGTTTCAACAGAAAATTACTCAGTACTTCTCTACTCTACCTGCTGTGGGTCTACCATCGAGCATGCTCTTGTTACCAAGTAAATTATGATGAGGCATGATATGGGCAAAATCAAATTTTCAAATCGATTAGAATGGTAAAAAATATTTGTTAATATTCTATTAAAGAAAAGTCAGTCTTCTTTTAATGCTTTTTTGAAAAAGAATAATTGTTATTTATGTTATTTATAAAAAACAAATTTTTATTTTTATTTTATCATGATACAAGTCTTACCAGAAATCATTTGAATGTAGCACAGAACTTGGATAAAATTGTCAAAAATATCCTCACATTCAGTGACACCAATATCAGGTTTGTTGTCATGCATTTGGGATTCACTACAAGTGTGTGTAGTAAACATGTTTAACCTCCTTGTTAACCCATGCTGTGTTGCATCACCATGCAACACAACAACAACATCGATAACAACTGAGGTGGCTGTTAGCCTGAAAAAAATGTCCTGTAGGCCTAAAGGTAACAAAAAAATGCTTTGTTTACAAAGAATTGTCTACTTTTAACATACCGGTAATTATTGAAACTAAATGAAATTATTTTAAATCATAAAGAATAATTTATAATTGGTAACACTATATACAACACAATGCATTTTCAGAATGATAAAACTAACATTGAAAGTTATTACCAGTTGATTTAGTTGTGAAGAATCGTAGGTTCCCTAGCCTTTCTGCGGAAACTTGTTGCTTTCAGTGTGGCCTTCTAAATGCGAACTGTTTAGGCTCTTGTTGGATGAGAGTAGACAAAATTAGGTGCAGCACACTGGCGGTGTTCTGCTAATATTAGATATTCGTTGATATACCAACCGTAGCTCCAAAATAGGTTATGTTTTATTAATTACTTAATTAATTTATTTATTTTACTATCTATTTTATTTATTTATTTTATTTATTTATTAATTTAAACATTTTTTATTTATCTATCTGTATTTGTCTATTGGCTGGCTACTGGCTATTACACCAACAGTCATTCTTACTTTACAGACTTCTCTAATAACTTCTCTAATAATAAATAAGTACAGTAAATTGTACATATCGAAATAGATTTTTTATTTTTTATAATAGGCCTATTTACTGTATAAAAGAAGATGAATTTTGGAAACGCTGTGTATACAAACATATACCAATTCTCTTTTCGTATTAGCACATCGTCGCTGTGTGTTGCATCGTAAGCAAACCTGTGTGAATCACGGCAAAGGTCAATCACTATCCGCTTCATGCCATTAATATTTGTTGGTTTTTTTTTTTTTTTGTGCAAGCTGGCATATACATAATTACTGTGATTTTCATCAGCACGATAATTCAATCTGAGGAATGCTCACGAAATGAAGTTACGTCCATGATGTAACAATAGAAATATCCAATGTAGCAGTTCTAACGCCATTGTGGATATAGTGTCTTTAACCGGAGATGATCTGCCTAAGCTTTCTATGTGTCTCGTTCAGTCATTCTAAGTGTTTAACCCTATATTTTCACCTAGTCAAGGACTGTGCCGTAACCTTAAACTCCATCCGCCTAGACAGGATGGCGCAACATTGCCAGGGTATGTTTTAAACATACGTTTTATACATATACCGTACCATATTCATATGCTTTTACATCACATCATACGATATGAAACCTGTGTATTGCAAGAGTCAATTTAGTTTAAGTAGTTAAACTTTTAAGATTATATGCTTTGTAAAACATTTTTATCATCAGTACCGGTAATATTGTTTTTAGTATATGCTCATATACTGTTTAGTTATTGTATTAAAGTCGTTGCAATTTTATGTTTACCGCAACATTATGTGAACCAAAACCAAATATTTGAGTGAGTGTTGTTTTAATGTTACCCAGGTCGTGACAAATTAAACCAGGCTCATTATAACGGCGACCTTCAAGAGTAAAATTTGGCGTGCTGATCAATTTAATGCAGAGGATTAATGTCGAGCCTGTTGTACAATTATAATGTGACGCTTCTCATCAAACTCTTCGGTTAGGAGGCATAAAAAAATTGATTTGCTCATGTCACATTAAGGACATATCAACTGATTTTGGTGTAGGCGAGTAAAATTCAGACCTTATTTCACTGTGTTACAGAAGCCTTTCATGTTTGATCTGTTTGTCGGTATTTGTTGATGGGTGTTTTTATATCGTAATGATATTCAGTTGATTTTTGTGCTCAACAACGCTTCAGCATCAACATGTGTGACATCATGGAGGTACTGTACAGTATTCATGTAGGTCAAGAGATGATGAACGTCAAATGGAAAAAGAATTATTGTCATTGGCTATGAGTTATTGTGTTTCACAATTCATTTTCCTTGGTTACCGTTTGCACTGAATATATAATATTTGCTAAAACCTGTAACTTCTATCATTTGATATCACGATGTATACTAGTATTTACATATGATACATATTGTCCAAGCAACAAGGATTTGACATAGTAACATTTTTTTTTATTATAATTCAAATTTAGAAATAATTTTAATAATCTAAATTTGTAATTTTTGTATTTCATTTATGTTACGGTCACTCAGAAGGCAACATCAAAATGCACAGTACAAAAAAAATTCAGAGAACTACACATGATTAAACTTAAAGAAAAAAATTGATGCCTTAAACTAAGTCAACTATCTAAAAGGTAAGAAAAATTCAGTTTTTACACACATTTTACTACAATCACATTTATGGATATGCGAGTATATACTGTAGGTCTTAATTATTACAAGAAAATTAGGCTATGTTCAGACACGAGTTACACTAGCGTAATGTTTATTGCATGGTTTGAACTTGTGCATGGCGTTGCAAACGCCTGTATTAACACGCAATCACTGGCCTACGATAATCTACAACAGCCCGCAGTTTAGTGTACGCCACTCAGTTATGTGTTACAACAGTCATGCACCAATGAGACTTACACAATTAGTGTAACACTAATCGCACAGTGTGAACATCCCGCTAGTTACCCTGCAAAGTAACGTTCCTCTGGCGTTAGTCTGAGCATCCTTATTCTCATGCTTCATTTCAATCGAAACCTATTATCTTTCTTGGAAGCTTCTCATCTTAACATAGATACATATCTTTTAAATAGAAATTCAGTTTCAACTGCCAATCCAATAGAATGTGTGTTCTATATTAATATTTACTTTGCAATGTGTGTTTCTTCACAATATTCTACTATCATTTGTTTTTACTTTTAATATACTGAAAGCAGTTTGATGATACACTGTTAATTTTTATTTTATGTAAGAAAGTTTTCAAGTAGACTGTATTTAATAGAAAACCATTTTGACATGTTACTGCCATGAAATATAATAGCCATTAATTGACCATTTTGAAAAATATTTGACCATCTTGCAAATAACTGACCATCTTGAATTATCTTTGAAATGTCAGAAACATCAATCAGTTAGAAAAAAAAAGTGGTCATCGTAAGATGTCAAATCAAATCTTAATGACAATAGTGACATTTAATAGAGATGATATAAAACTGAACTGCAAATCGAAGATGGAAATTTAGGAAAATTACATAAAATCTCACAGATGAAGGCCACAGGAGTGACAGAGATTTCTGTTTTTATCTGATAGATCGAGTTAGCGTTGCCATTGCATAGCATGTTCCCTTGTATGGCATAGAATGTCATGCAGTGGCGTATCTAAGAGTCTTGAAATGGGGAGGGGGCTGATGGGGGGTTCAATGGTGATGTAGGGGCTTGATCGGTGAGGAGGCAATAGCTTGTCAAATAAAGTGATTTGTGGTGATTTTGAATTACTTGAACAGGATCTTTTTTGGGGGAAACTTGGGTGGGGGGTGTGAGTATTTTTTGGGGGAAACTTGGGGGAGGGTGTAAGTATTTTCTGGGGGAGTGCCCCCATGCATTCCGCTAGATATGCCACTGATGGTATGTTAGCATTGCATAGTAGTAGGCCTATGATAACTTGTTTTAGCATCACATAGCATTTAAGCATGTTAGCATTGCATAGCGTGTTAACTTTTGTTAGAATCGTATGTTCACTTTGCTTTGCATAGTATGTTAAGATCTGTGCTAGCCTTGTATTGGCATAAGTTAAGCTAGACTTAACAATTAACTTAATTAAAGATGCAATGTGATTTTCTTTTACATTTGTTCATTAAATCTATTGAGTTTCTTGATAGTGGTCACTCATTCTAACAAAATTGAAAAATAAGTGGGACCCAATCAATTCAACACTTGACGTGAAGTTCTTTGTTCCTATTACTACATCCATAATAGTTTTAGCAGCTGCATTAAAAACTTATCCTATATTATCTTATCTAAATTGTTTTGATTAATTGTATCTAATATGTATATTGTCAATTCTATTAAAATTAAGATAAATTAATATCATGAAAATTATTCAACTAAAAATGGTTAAAATACACTATTGTATAATTAGTTTATTTTAATTTTTAAATAATACAAAATACAATCAATTTTCTTAGGTCAGATGTGTAGTCATAATTGTATGATTGAAGCCTGCCCAGGCAGCCAGTAGTGTTTGTCAAGAGAAGGGGCACAAGTGAGTGTTTGGAGAAGGGGATGAAATATATAATCTAGATTTATGACATTTTTTAAGCCATCAAATGATACAGGATAGGTTGATCTTACATGAATATAATAATACCTTTAAGATTTAGGCTCAGACACACAGTCAACAGACTCCCTAGGCATAACAGTATATCATCACTGTAGAAAGGCCATGCTTTTATGTGATATATCACATTTTATTATATAAAATGATATAAGTGCTGATATGTTTGAGCATTGATAACAATTATCAAGTTTGAAGTTCAAGATTTAATGCCTTAATGAACATTATCAAGGATCAAGTTCATGAATTAATGCCCTAATGAACAATATCAAGGTTGAAGTTCATGAATTAAAGACCTAATGAACATTATCAAGGTCGAAGTTCATGAATTAATGCGATAATTAACATTCCATGCTCACAGTTGCCTGTCAGTCAGTATCCTATGTTATGCTATAATGAGCTAACAAACTTGAAAATAATTTTTAATATTTGATTTGCGTACTTCATATATTTATAAAAACAGGAAGACAGTAACTCCGAAAAGAGACAGACACATTTTGAAAGTCAACGTTTCAATCTACTTGATCATTTCCAAGAATACTGATGAGAAAATCTCACCCATCCATATATAATGTTTACAGAAGTATAACAAAAGCAAATAAAAACCCACCAATAAGATTAAAATCAAAATTAAAACTAGCCAATTAAAGTGAGGTTATTAAAATGAGGTGTGTCTTACATTAAGTAGATCACTTGTTTTCATGAATAAACAATGAATATTCAACAATTGTATAGAAGCCTTGGAATGCTAGCCCAATGAAAGTTTCATATATTTATGGCATTAATTTTAAATTGTGCAAAAATTATTTTCTTGTCAATTAACAGACTGTTATACCTTTTTTGATAAACTTTATTTTTGAACAGTCAGAATAAGTTCCAAAAATGAAAATAAAATTTATTTTTCATTTACTAAAAATGGTTCTGAAAAAAGCAAAAACAAAAATAATTTTACTGAAGAATATAAAAATGCTATAGTAAAGCCCTGTCCAGACTATCAAATTTTATTTGACAAAAACATGTGACATGCCTAAATATAGTCATGATGACATCACATTATGACCATATATAGGCACATCATGACCATATATAGGCACATCATGACTATATATGGGCTTAAAACAGTTTTTTGTCAAAGAAAATTTTATGATGTGGACAGAGCTTAAGTAAAAAAGTAATAGAGGGCGCCCTTAGGCCCATGCTCAAGTTTGTGTGGCGTGGTTGTGAAGAATGTGATGTGATGAACACAGTTTGCGGCAGGTTTGTAAAGAAGTTATGATATACTTTTATAATTGTCCCTTTTGGCCAGTAATCAATGTATAGATTTTGTACTAAAAGGTTCTGTAGTAAAAAGTTTTTATGAACTGTGTATCATTTAAATTTAATGACTTGCTTGATATCTTGAAAATGAGCAAATCAAATATACTATGTTATAGTATATTTTGCTTTGTTAAATTGTATAAGCGCCGCGGTGCTTATACAATTTTTAGAGGCTTCAGTGCAGTGCTTATTCAAGAGCAGAGTGACACTATTAAGAAAATATTGGTGTAGAGCTTTCCATGCATTCCCATGTTATCTATCTCATGTATTCCTGTAGTTCGGTAGGCCTATCATAGGTCCTACATCATTGTAAATAAACATCAAAGATCTTATAAACACAAGATAGCATTCTCTGTGAGATTTGTGGTCAGATTCTAAAGTGATTACTTTTGCACTTTGACCGCTTTGACCATAGCATACACCGCACAACTTTACCTTAATGCGTAACAATTAGAAGTGTCGATTTACAATGAGCCCTCTCTTTAAAAAAATTAAGGAACATTTAACATACTTGGTGTCGTGTGATGTGAACACCTTATCTCGGATCGATGGCAAAAAATGCAGTAGTATGCCCTCTCCCAAAAGAGATTACCGTTCTGCCAAATTGATGCTTCTATTTGTTACATGTAAATCGCGAAGAACGCTATCTTGAGTTTATAGGATCTTTTATAAAGATATGCTTAGTGTCTTCATTTCAATACTGTTTATTAAGATTGCTTATTTCAGCAGACTGGTAGTATGCTTTGTACACCATTCTTTGTTGTTGTAGGACGGCCCTCATTATCTCAGTTGTATATTATAGTTGTTTCTTATCCCATTTGTACAGTCTCCTGATAAAGTCCACTGTGTGGATGAAACATAGAGAATGAATTCTATATTCTCAAAAGTGCTGCTTTCATTTACTTTATATTGTTCTACTATACCGTCTTCATTTTGTTATTTATTCATTTGAACGCCATATAAATTGTATTAAAACCCTGTTTCTCAAAGTGTTTCATTACACACATGGTAATATGTGCTCTTGATTATTATTGTTATTCGAGAGCGGCGCTTATTTGAGGATTTACGGTATAAGTAGATGATGTTGCACTTACTTTTATATATAGTTTATTAATTTGATGATTTTATTTGCATAGTACAATACATACATGCACAAAGTTATCCTTTTTATTATAAAAATATTTTCTTGCTCATCCTTGATGAAAAGCACTGTTAAGGCGATCAACTGTTCTTGTGGTTAATTTTTTTTATATTAAGCTTTCTTGTCTGCATTTTTTCTCTTCTATTATATTAAATTACATTAATTCGCTAGCCAAATATAAAAATATACAATTAAAAGAAAAGGTAAAAAAAATTATTCCTTGACATTGTTTCTGAAGTATAATGACCTGTATTAATCAAAATCTGACATATTTATTTTTCATTTTATTTTTAATGAGAATTTCTCGTTATTAGCTACAGTAATACATAAGAAATTATTTCAGATTGAAAATTAGTTATTATATTTTGACATTGTCTTTAGTACCTTGTAAAAATAAATTTTCAAATAAATCATCCAGAAGTCAATTCTATCAATGAGTTGACAATGTCAGCTTTTGAAGTTGTATTTACGCTCTTAGCTATATACACGCCATTGCATCAATTAACAATTGATTTTTTTTTCCCGTCATTGACGTTAAGAAATTTAACCAGCCAAATATGAGATTCTGTAGTCACCAATTGGTCATGAATATTTATTAATAGACTTGCATATTCATAGTTATAAATATTTATAGTAGTGATAAATATTCATATTAGAAATTGCTTATTTGTACAATAAGAATATTGATTTTATTAATAAACTCTTTATAGTACAATAAGTATAAGGTTTTATTAATAAACTCTTAATGAATTATTATTATATCTACATATACACTACAGTAATTAATGTATAAAATGTAGACCATATAACAGAAAGTCTAGATAATAATATGGTGATATAGGCTTACCATATGCATGTAAATATTGTTTATTATTTATTTATTGATCTTTATTCCTGTACATTTTGTACATACATCAGGCCTTGATCCATTTTGGTTAAGATGAACATCCCATTATTATTTTATACTTTTATATTTAAATATAATTTATTATAATTTTTGTATAGTATTTACAGTATGTATTACAATAATTTATAATCCTTTTAAAAAACATTTAACAACTTCTTTTTTTTACACAAACAATGTGGTTGAGTTCATGCCCTGGATTGTAGGTCATAACCTAAAAAAAAATTGGTTAAATAACATTTTGACTGCTCCATCAAACGTTGATTTAATACACAAGCAGTTAGCCCTAGCTCTGGGGCACGTCAAGGAGTAAAATAATTTTTTTTCCTGTCTGAAATGAAATTTTGATTTATAGACAGAATGCTGTTTGGGTGACTATCTTTAGCCCTGAATAAATACCAGCAATAGGGGTCACATTAACTTTCAATGCCCTCAGTGACTGTATATCAGAGACTTGTGAAGCGAGGCCTATGTTCAGTATTTAGGTATCTTGGCTAATCGTGTCGCAAACCGGGTTGACCATAATTGAGACACTGTATCAGGTTACATCTCTAGGGTTTGTTGATTAATGGCTGACGGGTTTGTGACAAAGGCCAGTCTGGGTACCCTTAATACCCTTAATCTGTTTAACCTAGTCTTGTATGCAGATCCTGTAAGATTTCTGATAAATTTTGTGTTATGTTTGATGTGACATAATTTTTTTTCCTACCCTTCTATCAGACAGGATGTTGAATAACAGCAGGTTTCTGAGCACCAAAGGAAAGGGAGAAAATTTGAGACATGATCAACAGGTGAAAATATTACTGGTACCACTCTCTTGCTACTGTTGGAGGATGAGGAGGAGGATAATACCGTAGAAAACCTCTGCGAGGTTAGTTCATGTAAAATGTTTTTATTGAATGTGAGCCCTCAATAGTTTCCCTTATCTTCTTCTATTCCTGGAATTTTACCACACTGCTGTCTGTCATGCTAGCTATATCTAAATGTTTCTGCCAATAAAACACCATTTTTATAGACTAGGAAAAATAAATGTATTTAACCTACTGTATTGTACCATTTTTGAAAACTTTATTTATTTTACCAAACAATTGAATAATATTTTAATAATACTGTGCTAATCCTAATTATATTTGTCATGTCAATTTAAAAATCAATAATAATTCTTTTGAAATAAAATAATACAACAAACTGTAATACCATTACTATTTCATGTCACTTTCTTACCACAATTAAAAACATTGCAATTTATAACGTTTAACCACATTAAAATTTTAAACATTATATGAAATTACAGTTAAAACATACTTATTATTTAAAAACATGTTTCCCATAATACAAGTACTACAATTAAAAACAGCATCAAAACTTAAGATAATGTTTCTTTTTACAATTAATCATAAAAACAGAAAAAAGAAATCCCAATACGAAACCACTTAAAAGCCAATTAAGAAAACATGGACTATACTACACATAGGGTCATTGGTTTATATCCTCAAATGAGTCAACTGTGGGGATTCAAACAAATTAAAATCAGTTGGCCTAATAAAAGTAAATGAAACTAGAGAATTGTCATAATTTTTTATACCACAATATGATTAAAATTCTTATGCTTACAATTATGTCATTACTATAATTTTTTTTATGATACTTTTGAGTCTGGTGCATTTTTGGAATACATTATTGTGCATATTTTCTATTTATTTGTTATTGTTATTACTATATCGTTTTTATGTTACCAGTGTGTTATATTAGGCACCTACTGAATACCAATTTGCTACATTGTGCCTTGTTTGCTAAGTGTTGTTTAATAACAAGATTATATACAATATAGTAACAATTGCCT
>NW_022720123.1:988107-1098123 GCF_011630105.1 Anneissia japonica | reverse complement strand
AGATTTAACGACCTTAGACTCACCCTGTCTCTTATACACATCTAGATGTGTATACATACAGTAGTACTACATACTTAAATAAGCCTTAGAAAAAATATCTGCTATTTGTATTACCAAAGCAAATAGGCCCAAAATGTTTCACCGAATAAACAAAATTTTGTATACCAATTATTTTGTCCCAGACATCTTTTTGTATTTTTTTATTTTAATTTATTTATTTAAATTATTTTTTTGGTGGGGGGATGGGGTTATAGAATCTAAATTTGTTTGCAATGGTATAATATTGAATATATATTGAATATTGAAAGGGAAAATATTGAAATGGGAAGGGAAAATATTGGAAGGGGAAGGAAAAAATGAAGGAGAACAAATAATTCATTAAACATAAAATATCAATTTTGTGCTGAAAATATTTTGTAGGTCAAGTTTATCATTAAACAATATTCAATATGAAAGTTAAAATTGATTGATAACTAGATTTTAAAAAAAGGTTGGGGGTGAGGAGAGAGAGAGAGTAGGCAATGAATACAATGGTATACATTTAGTTCTTAATCCCTTATCCCCTTCTTCAATTACTATTAAATAAGGAGGATTGTAGTTTGGATTGGTATTCCTGTATACCATTGCCTGATGTTTCAAAATACAACATACGTTTGACATGAGCATTTGACACGAAGGTCTTTTAATCTTTATCAAGGTATAGTGATTTTATGAAGACTGACACATGTACGTTCGTCAATCGCTGTGTATCTCATTAGCATTTTTTAAAATGTGAAGGCTACGTGTGTGGTATTCTTAGTATACTGCGATTTTCAATATCTCCACTTAATATTGGTAGAAAATCAAGTTTCTTGGAAGATAAAATACTTATTTATTTGTTTGCATTGATCGTTAAAGGTACGGATATTATTATGATACATTTATTTTCTTTATTCGCATGTATTTACGTGATATCATCATATACATCAGTCCTGTCAACAATTTTAAATACATCCTTTAAATTATTGCGAAGACTATATATTGTATTACCTGAAACAACAAATTTCTGCTCTGAAAGTCAAAAAAACTTCTTTATATACTGTATGGCTTTCACATTAACAGGCTTGTTCAGAGAAAATCTGTCACGAGATTATTCTGTTAAAGACATTTGGTGAATTTACTATAATGTTACAACTTGAATACTTAGTAAGGGGATTTTCAAACTTAGCCACCTTTGCCCTACATTTAACCAACTTTTGTTAATTACATTTCGTAATGACTAGAAATTCTTTCTCTTTTATTATAGGTTTACAGAGACAGGCCTATATTTTGACATGGTCACACAATGGGACATGGTCACACAATGGAGACAGTGAGAACAAGGTGAAGATCTAAACAAAGTAAATTTGCAGGTTTCCTTCATCTTCGTTTGTATGTATATTGTAATCGTACGCAATATTATTGCACATTATATATAAACCTTTATTTCATAATAGATTATAAAAAATAATTCAACTATATTCATACACAAAAAAATATCAATATTTAAAGAAGTATAATCGTGAAACAAGACCGCATCTTGTATAAAAATCGCAGGTTTCTTGCACATGTAGCATGAGCTAGTGATTTCTAAGATGGCTACCGCCGTTGCACGTCCATCTATTTTCCAGATTCGTTGTGTTGTCATGTTTCAGTGAACGCCAGTTAACAGTCATTTTTTGTGTGTATTTGACATGTCAGATTTAACGACCTTAGACTCACCCATATTTATGCTAATCAATTCTTAGCATCATCGTGATAGGCATCATATGAACCAGCATTTTCAAACGTGACCACAAATTCTAGGCAGATTATCGTAATAATGTCCACGGATTCCATGTGGAATTATATCCTTTCTGGTTTTTTTTAAATAAAAATGGTGGCATTTATATATTTTATTTTAAACAGTATAATAAATCTGTTATGTTTTTGTTGTGTTTAAGGCCCAGATTGTTTTTACACTCTAAAAATATTAACAGAATTTAAAAAAAATTTAAGCAATTTTTTTCCCTTGTTTTTCGCATAACTGCGATACTTTGCAGCATTCAAGATAACATGGTGTTAAATGATTATGCAAGTTTTATTTGTTATTGCTTGTCTTCTTATATAATATTTTTAACCTCTATGTAAACCCAATCAGTTGGCGGGAAAATGAATCCAAAGTGTACTGCACTTTTTAAAGGTCATAATTTATATCATTTTTGGTCATGATAAAATTTTCCCAGTAAGTTCAATTTCGGTCACAGAGCAAGATGGTGCTGATAAAAGGTAATGTTTATAGCAGAAAGGGGTAAAGCCAAATAGATCTTATGTAAACCTATTTTTAGTTCGCATACAGCATTGTTGGTTTACTTTTTTCATTTTTGGTCCCATATAGCATACAACCTGGTATGTAAACACTCTTCAAAGTTTTTCAATGTTTTAAATAAGTTATTGTTATGTTTATTATGTATACATCCCCCACTTTCAGAATCTGACATTAATGCTGACATTAACTATATTCAGTGTATATTTATTCTTAAGTTCTTCCCTCCTCTCTTCCATGCCATATAGTAAATTAAGAGTCATATAATTGTTTCAGTTATGGGAAAATCAACAACCCATGAGCATAATCAAGAAAGAAAAGCTTAAATTAGTACACCTGGTAGAGGTACCATTTAGCCTGTGACATTCTTTTTTTTTTATTGGCTCCTATTACGGTAAATTATTTTTATATCATCTAATTAAATAGATTTGATTAATATTTATATACCACAATATGCATCGGAAACTATTATTACTTATGTGTGTGTGCAATTTATTTATTTAGTTATTTAAATATAGAGAGGGTGATCCATCTATCGTAAAGCTGATCATTTGTGTCCCCACATCATTATTACCTCTAATGAGCAAAGAAAATGGCTATAGATACTGTTAATACAATTGCAGTGAAGTATAAATGCAACCTTAACGCAAGTATAATTTGTTTAGTACGGAGCAATTGTGATAAATTGTGGTTCTTGAATGATGGAAATTCAGCATGGTATACATGTAGGCCTACATTGAAGCAAGGTTAAAGATAAAAAAGATACATCTTGTGGTCTGTTAGGCTTCTTCTCGCCACGTGAATAATATGTTAACAACTTAAATGCTTCCCAAACATATTATGACGATGTATGATAGAAAACAAGAACGAATTTAATAACCGCAGAATCTGTTGGCGATGTAGTACGGCTCTCTTGTGGTTACATTACATATGTCGTTGAACCCTCCCCGGTCAACATATATTCTTGTTTTCCCGCCGAAATTATTAAACAAATGCGCATTAAGTGTGTTTAATACAACATGGCTCAGGCTTGTATCTGAAATGATGTTATAAGGGAATAGTGATAGTGAACTGCGCTAATGTTCAATTGATGTGTTTGTCGCTGTTTGTTACTGTTTTTTGCGAAGGCTATAGGACGAACGTTTGTGCAATTCAAAAACATCGGTCTCTGTCGTACGCACATGTACGTGCTTAATGTATCTTTCGTTTTTAGGTGGTTCGCTTGTCGTACGTCAGATTTTAGTGTATGTGATTAAATGGCAAGTTGATCATATTTTTTTTTTGTCGTAGGCTGCAGTTCACTCAATTTTGGTTTTCACCTTCAGTAGTGGTAATTCTTTTCAAACCTTGAACCCGGGTTGAAATAAGCAGTAACATTATGAGCGCAGTATGTGTAATAAAGTAATAATAATACGCATAATGTTATAGGAGTTCATCAAATCAAAAAATGTATGCCTATTATATCGACTAGTTTGGTAGGGATAATCATTATAGTTGGCTAGTTTAACAAGAGATGCCATAAACACAGACCATAAGCTACTACAGTATATATAACAATGATAAGGAAAGAATCAAATCCCAGAAGTAAAGACTTACGTTTCCAATTATGTTACTAACTTTTGGTAACAATTGGTAATCAACATTTTATCTGAAAGTTGTCCACACTATTAATTTTATGTGATAAATACCTTTGATTTGCTCATATATGGGTGTGATCTGACATCATCTTGCCCATATATGCATAATCAATCAATCAATTTGATTTCTAGTGTCCTATAAAAATTCTACTCATGCCATATTTATGACTAATAAATATATAAAAGGACAATATAATGTTACAATGTTAGATTTGGAGCTACAGCTTGGTTAAGCTGCTCGCTTTTCAATCTTCGGACAAGTTCTTTTTTCTCACAACCCAATTTTTTGTTGTGACGATAACTAGAGTAAAAGATACTGTTATTGTTTATTAAATGACTAAGCCTCAAACGCATTCAAATTGGTGTGCATGAGATTATGATTAATAATATTTGTAATATGATAATAGCAATGTGATATAACAAGTAATAACGATATCAATATTTTGATGATGATAACATGTTATTAGTATGATCTCAGCCTAAAGTATAAACAGTGTTCATGATTATACTTTAAAGTGTATATTGAAGGAATGTGATAGGCTAGGCACACAAACACTCGTTATTATCTATGTCTACGATTATGTAGAAATGTTTGATTACAAAAAATATGTAATATTGGGATAGATAAAGAAGAAAAATATATAAATGATTTGTATTACAATAAAGAGAAGGAGATGCATATATGTAAACAAACCTAGAAGATTAAATTGGATTTATTTTAAAAGCTGAGCATTTATTTCCAGTGAGGTCCTTCTGGTGGTGATTTGGGACTACACATGGAGCTTTAGACATGCTCATGGGCCATATTGCATCAAGACCCACTCAAGCCCAACATGGTGTGATAGTAAAATAGTAAAAATGTTTGTTTAACATTTTGTACATAAGCCACAAAACTTATTGAATACCACCTCGTACAAATTCGCGTTCAATCTCAGATAGGAATATTATGTGGAGTGTAAAATGATGAAGTTGCAATTGTGCAAATGGAATTTAATGCATCAAATAAACTGTTGTTATACAGATGATAATATGTATAACTATCTATGAAAATGCTATAAATATTTATACAAAAATTTAGATTTATACATTCTAGTTTAACAACAAAGATATATTATAGGCACCAAACAAAACTTAAACAAGTGTTGAAATTTACCGTAATCTATGGTAATTGCCCTTTAAGCTAAGCTTATGTTGCGACTTTAACTGACCTCAACTGACCTTTGGAAGCTAGGTAGCAACTGTGAGCGATCCTTGCCATCGGGAGCAACTGAAAATCGCCAGTTACTTTCAGTTGCCTGTGTTCTATTTTTTTTGCAAAAAAGTAAACTGACGAGCGATTAAATGGTCATGTGAGAGTATAAGCTTTGTAAGTCTAGATAGATAACTGTGCGCGTACTGCGCTCGCTAACGTTGTATTCAGTAATGGTAGCGTTGTATGGCTTCTGGTTGTAGACAATCTATAGTCAAAAGTGGCGTAAGCCCTCTACGCAACTAGTTCTAACTAGTTGGATGAAGTTGTGTGGTCGCAAGTAGACGGCAACTTGACCGCTAGCAGCAACTAGTTGAGGTCTTTTTTTATGCCAGTCGCAGAGGTGACATAAGCTTAGCTTTAAAGATTGTTAAAATAATATATATTGTTGATATATATATATATATTTTTTTTCATTGTTGATATATATATGTATATATATATTTATATAGACATCTTGATTTGTAAACATTAAAAACTTCCGTTTTCAGAACATAGTTGTTATTTCAAATTAAAAAAAATCCCTTGTGTTAAATTTTATAATAATGTGGGAATTATATTAGACACCTATTCTGTTTTTGTTAGGTTTTCATGTATTTTTTCTTTTTCTGTTCCTCTGCATAAAAACAATAGAAGGTTTAACAGTGTCCAATCCTTAACCATTATTGTATATTTATTCGTTCTTTCTTCTAAGAAGTACTTTTCAATACAAAAGATACTCTTTTATAATAGTAGTTTATATCTTCACTTGTTTTTTGTTTGTTTGTATGATCTGTTAGGTATTTTATTAGAGGTACTTTTTTACCCCACTACACATTATAATAAATAAAATAATTAGGCTATTTATGATTTTATGAAAGTTAAATCTAAGAGGCCAACACAGTCTGGCTTGAATTGTTCTCAGCGAACGAAACCAGACAAGACCGGCACGCCGTTAGTTCCCCAAGTGCTGTATTTATCCAATTAACTAAGTGTCGTTGAAATTTATAGATGACAAGTTTATTTCACAGTAAGCGTTAAGTTAATGCGATTAACTTCTTAGAATGTCAATCCAAAGTCGAGAATGTTAACATAAAAATGAGTTGTACGGTAGGTTGATTGATGTGCTTGGCTGAATATACCACAGTAGCCGGTGGTTCAAACTTTTCAACGTTAATTCTTAAAGAATTAAGAAACAGAATGAAAGAAAAAATATAATACAGTAATATAGGAAACACAAACTTATAGTTGTATATTTGCGATATAAAGTAGACAGCACCTCACTGAAAATATCACTTAAAATAGAATCATGCTACTGCAGTTTCCAATGTTGTTTTGGGGATAAGAAATTTATGTCCTTTAAAACATTCGTGTTTAGGTGTTCAATTTTCTTTTCTGTAAGTGAAATGAAAAATAAATGGTAAAAAAAGTTGTTTTTGCAAACTTACAACTAAAAATAAAAGCCATTAGCTCAGATCTTAAAAACATGTATTGGGTGGTAATACTTGGACTTATTGGTTGCACCCTCCATCCTGATTTATGCCTAATGATAAAGAAAAAAGTATTTTATTTAATATCTCAATGTACTTAGATTAATATATTTGATTCAAGTTCTTAAAGTAATTAGAACAAAGTATATTTGTATAAAACTAACAATGTTTAATGAGTGGTACTCAAATACATAAAGTTTACAATCAGCATTTCCTAAATTTTGTTGAATTTTGTTCATTCTACAATAAAGGTTTATTTTTGTCATTCAAAATTAATACAAATGTGTTACTTAAATAGTACCAATTTAAATATAGATTAAATTTATATGGATTTTTGTTTTATTAAATGCAAAATGTAAGCCATGAAAACCAAAACTAGTACAATAATAATAAATTTATCTGTTCGCAGTAGCTTGTCAATATGGTGCGTAACAAATACATCCATCTGGTTGATCTATTAAGTTATGCGAAATGGTTGCAGTCCAGCTCGGTAAGTTTGCCTTACATTAATGTATGTTTAATATAAGTTCAATTTATCGAGTATGCCATTTTAATGTAATTAATTAATTTTAGAAAATAATGTAATAAGATTAACACATTCTCGTAGCATGTGTATGATGTTCCTTAAGCGAGGAGGGTGTGTTCCATGTGAGTGCTGCCCAGAATCGTCTTGTGGTGATGAGAACTGAATGTGACTCAAAAGTGAGGAGGTGGCAACACACCGGAAAAGCATAATAACTGCAGAATGAAATACATCCACTTTCTCGCATAGTTGTCCACTGCGTAATTTACCGTTTCAATTTTCACTCAGGGACAAGTGATGTGTATCATCGAAATATAATATAATTTTTAAATATTTCAAGGATGCCATAACCGTGACTGAGGCGTATGATATAACATTTTGAATCTTAAACAAAAAATATGTAAAAGGAGAATTTAAATGATATTATTTATCATCTTCCTCATTCCATTCATCTTCAAAATTTCATGTAATAATTCTAATTTTGTTATTTATCATTAATTATGTCTTTTTCCTTTATATGATCACAGGTTGTATCTAGTTAAAAAGAATATATATTAATGTTTTCTGCCATATTTTAAATGACAGCTTTACAAACATTTTATAGATCTGACAACTATTCAATATTCACTGTCTTTAGAAATAAATTGTTAAAACGATTTAACATCGTTGAATTTATCTTAAAAGATCTTTACCCAAATTGTCAACTAAACCCCTTCTGGTGATTCCTTGTCTTTTGTAGAAGTACCGTTAACATGTTCTTGTTTCCGACAGTTCGGATGTTGTTTTCATGAGCTGAGTAGAGTCTTGTCCATTACACTTGCATAGGCCACAGATCACATACATCACGTAGCAGTCATTTATAGACATAGCCTTCTGCAGTAAAAAAAATTAAGGCAATTTTCTGAATTTATTAACCATTTTTAAAAATATACAAGAAATATTCAACCATAAAAACTAACAGAGTTAGTGATCACGTAGCTTGGCTTAATTTTTGTGGTATTTTTTGTTGTCCTTGCTGTGTATTGTCGTTAACATATTTTTTTTATGGTATATGATTTTAGAGAATACCTTCAGAATTCACGTACACAGGGTTGTCCTACGGTAAGAGTTCTAGAAAACTTTTTAATAACGTATCATATCGGTTACCTTTTCTGAAAGAAACTAAAATAATGCGACAATATTATTAAACCAGGGTCATGATTTTAATTACTTCCTCAATTTAATTTCATATCAGATTAAAATACATGTAACATGATCAGGTTTTTTTTTCGCCCGTAGATTGTTGGAACATATTGTGATCTTCTGTTTGTAGGTCATTTTGATTGTAATATAACGTTCATCGAAAATTTCTTATCATAATATCGCTGATATACATAGTACACAAGTGTTCCATGTTTGGCATGTGTAATAGTAAAACAAGCGTATGAATCATTAACACGCAGAGGCCCTCTGCTCGTTTTTGAGGGACACTTTGTCGATGATACGTTGACTGCGAATGACATATGCCTAGCAACCGTTTAATCGTATCATATTTTATTTATGCATTAACAAATCCGCAGCCTATACGTGTATATTCATATGAAGCAGTCATTGTATCATCATTAAGTATAATAAAATAAATGCCGCATGTCTTATTATAATTAAATTAATTTTCATAATTATTTTAATATGTTTCGTCCGTCCACTTTTTGTAATTATTTTAAAATATTTTTTCTGTTTTGTGTAATATGAAATATGTCATTATTATTACGTTAATATGTAATATGTCATTAGAACAGAACTTTTATTCGACTTTTAAGTACTCATGTAACTTTGTGATAACTACACAACATAGAAAGATTACTGTATATCAAAAACACATGTATGAAATGGTCAAATGTTGATGAAGGTATGTATTCTTAATAATAATAATAATAATAATAATATAAATTAATAATAATAATAATAATATGCATTAGCACTACCAGTATTATTTCATTTTATCAACAAATTTTCTTCATTAAAGCCTCCTACTGTATGATCAATTCATCATAATCACATCATTATACTTATTGCTGCCACCACCATTGGTGGTTGTAGGAGTGTTCACTCTGTAATATAGTTCCAATATCATTATCATAATTTTCATCATCATCATAATCTTCATCATCATGATCACCACCATCACCATTAGGCAGACCATCATCATCATCGTTATTGTCATCATCATCATCCTCATCATGTATCATTGTCATCATAACATCATCATCGTCATCATCTTCATCATCATCATTGTCATTGTTATTGTCATCATCATCATTATTCTAGTCATCATAAATTTTATTATCATTTAGCTGTCATTATTAATAGCATCATCATCCTTAATTACCATCATCATTATCAAAATTATCATCATCATCATTATAGTAATACAATAAATTTCATGCTCATTATTATCATTCATATGACTATCATCATCATTATATGAGCCAGTACTTTGGCCGCTTTTTAAGCATAGGTTTTCTTTTAAACTGGAAAATGTGATTCTTAAGACTAGTTGTGCTTGTGTTGGAAATAGCATTATTTCTTAACAAATGTCAGTAGAGAGAAATCAATGAGTTGTCAACTTGTATCAATCTATTTGAACTTGCACCTAGATAACACCATTAAGAAATCAAAGGATAGAAATCCATCAATCCAAACCCTTTATAACCATTTACAGAATCCATTTATTAACCAAAAATTTGCATATGCAAATTACTTTTTGCGAAAAGTATCATATTCACTTTATTTTGCAATTTTTAACGTGCACATCGATTCTTTAAATAACCATCTTTCTATAAAGAGAATATACATTTACAATACCAGAAAGAACATTTGCAAATTAGCCCGTCGTATTGCGCATTCAACTCTTGAACACAAAGCCGCCCGCACTAGTACCAAATCATCTGTGCCCCGGGGAGTGTTAATCAATCTTTTAGGATTGTGAAAAAGGCATGACAATCACATTGAAATGTGTATAGGTTGGATTTGCTAGTATCACCCCTTCTCCCTTGAATTTGTTTTCGTGGGACAGCCTTTATTTATATTAAAAGCTTAATTTTGTTTGAATAAAGTAAAGATTACCAGACTTGTCCTATAAAACTACTTAAAGTTTAAAATTGATGGTGATTTTGTGGAGATAGTTTGCATTCATCCTTACTGTTAATCATTTGGGTTTGGGATTCTGATTTTAATTGGGTGCAGTTTTAGTTTACTTCTTTATTGATGTCACAGCCTTTGAGAGCAGATATTAGTTTTAATTGACCTAAGGGTTAAAGGGCGTAAGGCTCACAGACTAGAGTTAGCGATACATTCATTCTCAAAGGTTTAGGAAAGCATTAGTCGATAGTCTTTAAGAGGAAATTACTTTGACAAATTGTCTCTCACCCCTGCTAAGATTTTCCTTGATGAGAATGATGGGCTGTAGGTTGTGTAAATTCAGCTTGACCCGTCCTTGATTCAGTACCTTATTGGTGTACATAGCTAAATTGTCTTGTTTCACCTTGTTTAGTGGTTACAACATTTAAAGTTTAAGAAACCTAACTGCAAACATATGTTTAACAGTTTATATAAAATGAATGGATGTCATCGTCTAAATGGCATATGTAATATCTTTGTCAATTAAATCTACAGCCAGCGTCTTTTGATGCGATGTGCAGGTGGAGAAAAAAAAGAAACAAAATTACCCTCAAATTTATTTCTAATTTTATAAAGTCATGAAAAAAACCCATGTTATTTAAAGTGACTATCAAATCAACGGGCGACATACGTCGTTAAGGTAAACAACATATTTTGTGGGAATGTGTGATAAATATCTGGATTCTAATGAGGCAGTACTATAAAATCTTTTTGTTGTCTGCTAAATTTCTCTAAACCTATTCTATAGCCTAAAGCCTTGTCCTGACTATCAAATTTTATTAGACAAAAACATGTGACATGCCTAAATATGGTCATGATGACATCACATCATTACTATATATAGGCACATCTTGACTATATATGGGCATACAATAGTTTTTTGTTAACTAAAATTTGCTAGTCAGTACAAGGCTTTACGCTTGCTTTCAGCCACGTACTGTATTGTTATGTGCCACTTGTACAAAGTGGATGTTGGAATATGAAAAAAATATTTTGACGAAATTGTAGCAATAAACTTTTCACAATACAAGCTTAATTGTAGGGTGAGAATAAAGGCTTTATTTTTTTAATGATGAAACAGTAAATTTTATATATTTTATTTTTTTATTTATTTTATTTTTTTATTATACTTTATAATATGGAAACTTTTAATATGATTATTATCTAATCATTAATACTAGTTAAAATCTGATAAAAATAAGGTAAAATATCATATAAATATAGTTCATATAAACATATAAATTATTAATAATTATATGGATTATATTAATAAAAAAATTTATATCATAGCTGAATACCAAAAATACAAATAAACACAGTAAAAATTTAAAATTTACAAAAGGTACAGTAAAAAAGACATATCGTATTATAAATTCATAATTATGAATTTTGATATAAATAAATCAATTGTTAAAATGAGTGGTGTTGTTGCCTCATGTCACTGTCATCAGTTAACATTTTTGAACATTCACTCAATTTTATACATCATCAGGCCTCTTTTTCTGAGGGCCTAATTTGAATATTTCTCTGTCCCACTGCAGGTCACGCAGTCCATTTGCCAACTCCATATCCGCCGGCTGTCACGCGGATGAAAGAGTCAAAACTTGTCCTCGTCAAAAAGGCGCTCATGTCAACCCAATTATGGGATTACCACTGACAATCGACTTGACTATAAATGTTATCAAACTTGGGAGTAATCCCAGTAAATTTTTAAAAATGTTGGGGGCAAAGGGGTCGAACCTTGGTATTTTTAACTTGATAGCCATTCACTGAATTCTGCCTCCAGTCTCCACGTCTTCGTTATGTCCACTTCTGACATCATAAATCATGAAATCATTATTTATGTCCTGCCCAGGTTGGAGTTGATGTACATTTGGAATTATAATTAGATTCAGGAGAAAGTTTTTGGAAAAATTGAGTGTGCGTGAGTGGAAAGTTGATGAGGGTTGTTAAGCCTTGAATCACCTAGTTAACAATAGAAAAATTGGTATGGAGTTGATCGCCTTTGTTAAGACCGGGTAGAACACTTTAAGGGTTAAGGCCTTTAAATACAAAAGCATTGAGTTACGATAAACGGTACTAAAGATCAAGGATGAGCATACAGTATAATGTCCATCATGATTTCGTAGAGTCCTGTTCAAAGTTAACTCGACATGGCAGCCACACAATGGCACTGACCTTTTTCAGCCTTGAATGCGTTATTGGTAACGAAGGCTTCAAGGGCTCACAGGCTGAAAATGGGGCTCTAAATCTACACGCCGTCAAGTTGTTTTTGACATGAAACGCCCCGGTAATATCTCGCTTGTCAAATCGTATCATTTCAGACAAAGAACATTTTTCGTCAGTCAATATAGACGCAGCAATTGATTCATGGGAAGTTTGCGTGTCTTGCAATGGAATTTGGAACTGGTCAGCCTGTTTTAAATCCTTCATGTAACCTTAGATATATTTGGATTTGTTGGGGTATGTTTTTCATTATTGAATCATGCACGACTATTACCTCCACAAGCGAGAAGATAATAACTGGACCGTGTTACCGTGCCATCCATCAACCTCCTAACAAAACATTCACTCACCTATTAGTAACTGCAGTAAATATAATTAACACATATTACGTACATTTTGTACTATGGCTTTTTTATGAGTTAAATATTAGGTGGTTGACCTAGCCTTAAAAACCTAATAGCTACTGTATAGTACCTCGATATTGTGCCTATAAAGCTATTCCAAGGAAAATACATTGCCTTGACTAAAGTTTATATTTGGGTTCAACAATGAAGTTATTATATAAAAAAAGTTTTTATGGATTCAAATTTCAGATCCTGTTGTATACAAGCAAATTTATGATCAAATGCGTGTAAATATGTACGTATGCGGTCAACTATGATAACATATTTTTGCACAACTTGAAATCTAAGATCTACTTTTGAATTTCAAGCATGCTACTTGTGGGTCTTTGCGATTTAAAATGATTTGATTTTAGGTTACCCTATAAAAAATATTCAAATAAAGAACCAGGTTGTTATTGTATAATTTAACTCACAAATACGATATTTGATAGTCACATTTTACAAATGTACGCTTTTGATTCATGTCTTTACACAGATGTGACACTGCCAAGATGTTCATTTGTGCGTAGCAACTTATTTTTGTCCCAAGCAAGTGATCATGAAACGGAAGATGTTACGTGCCTAGTTAGCGAAAGTGAAGCGTATGAGAACTGAAGTGTCCAAAACCCATGCTAAAGTCTGTGCTTTCACTCACAGTAAAACTGACAAGCACCGTGAATGACTAACAAACAAAATTTAAAAAGATGGATAAGTTTAACAACTTAATTTAGTGTTAAGAGTGGCCCGGTATGGATACGTATTTTGTCTTCGTTGTTTTGACTGAGTAATTCGCTTATCTCATACACGTATAACCATATTGAGGACGGCTGTCCAAACATAATTTTCCATTTTGATAGGAAATTAGTATTCGCCGTTTACCACATAGATCTGACCAGTATGTAGGACTTTACTTGGCATGCGTCCTACATACGATTGGCGGAGATTTGTGACAAGAACGAACTTGCGTCCATCAAGCCTTTTATGTAGGTTTAGCGTATTAAATCACCTCATGACCAAATGGCTTTTCGGTCCCCTGGACTAACATTTTAAAATTTATTGACCATACCAAAACGTCAACTCATAAAACCTGTTTTGCATCCAAGCGGCTGTCGAGGACACATGAATCACTTTGACGCCAATTAAAGCGTATTTCATTACTGAATGTTAGAAGAAAACAGCAAAAGAATCCATTAATGGCAAACAAATCTGATAGTCTTTGGACCTTCTCGGATTCAAGGTGTTCTCAAATTGTTTATTTTACCAATGTTAGGTAAACAATTTAAAAAATACAATCTGCGTTGTTAAAATTTTCAAGAAAATGAGTCGTGTGTAACACGAACGATAATTTTTTAAAATTGCAATTTTTTAATAAGAAAGATTAAGAAACCATTAAATTATTAATTAACTCCAGATGGTATAGTGGAAAAAGTAGAAAATACCAAAATTATACTGTTGCTGAACTTAAACTTTAATTGTTGTTTGTACTTGGCCCTTGTGTCGTACCATGGTTTATTCTATAGCTATTCTGGTCCACATACGCACTTTGTCAAAAGTAAAATGTTATCCATAATTCATTGATATTAAGTTACTTGATAGTTTTATTAGAAATATTCCACCTTGAGACCAAAATATTGCCAGGTGTTAGTTAATGCTAACTCTAGTTCCTAACTCATATTTAATAATTTGATATCATAATTTCATTAAAGGGACAACTGGTTTTGAAGGCCTAAAATGTTTTGTGCAAACAGATATGGTTAACACATTAAAGGAAAACTTGTATACTCTGCACGAAGTTCCATGATAGATGGTTGAACGGTAAGGCACAATAGAAGTAACATGGTCATCCTATCATGTATAATTCCAGTCCCAAATTATGTTGCACCCCTTCCCTCTATGTCGCTGGAAGTTTTTTGATTTTTCAGATTTATCTGAATTATTTTTTAGAGACATTTTGGCAGTTTCTAGAAAATTTAGATAAGTTGGTAATCATACAAATATATCCACTTCCTGCATACGTTTTGTAACCAAATTTTGAAAAAGTTACATACTTACATCCTGTTTAATATTAATATTATATTACTTTAAATTTGAATTTTTTAGTTTTATGTATAATATAATACGGCTACTGTTGCCAGTGCACATTTAGTTTTCGCAAATCTAATTGTACTCAACATAAAGCTTGATTTCATGACATTTATTGTCATCGGTGTCTTTAACAATTTGCGGTTTCACACTCCGTGCATTGCAATTCGCGTCTTCATTAATTCCACAGAGGTGGTAGAAACCCAGGGAGAATTAGATTACGATTAACATTCCATGCTGCCGTTCGATTGGTCAGTTCGTTTGATATTTTTTGCCGCCAACTAACATGCTGGCATCTAATGAGGGCATCTGGAATACATTTTTGCCGACCATGGAAACATGTTAGGGTTTACGAAGAAAATGTCTAATCGGATTGTTTTCCTTGGGAAGCATAATTTTACGGGAAAGGCGCTACGTAAGTGCTGATCTGATTGATTGATTTTATTTTAATTATTTTGTTATTAACACCGTGTTGTAATGAGATATCGCCGTATGTTTTACGGCTAGTTGTAACCTTCTAGTACATCTCTAGCTTTGGGTTCTGACCAGTTTATGAGGCATTTTTTACCCTCTTCTCTGACTCACAGCCAATTAAGTACGCGCACAGGGTCTCGCTTTTACGATCTGGGTAATTTCATACAATCAACATGAACAAAGCGTAAGAGGTATTGACAAGCAAATGATGAAAGTGTGAGTAGTACAAATGAATAAGGAGAGCAGGCAGAAGAATGAGTAAGTGAGTGAGTGAGAATAAAAGACAAAGTAAGCGATTGTGGAAATTAATGGTAAGATTCAATGCAATATATATCATTGAATGATCGGTAAAAGAAGCTAGATAGATGCTATTTGTTGCCATTATATTGATGGATGGATGGATGATAGATAGATGCATAGATGGATGGATGCCCGAATGCATGGATTTAAATGGATGGCTACATTAAAAAGACCTGACAGGTTACTGCTACTAGCACACATGTGAAAAGATAGAGGAGAGAAAAAAAAAAATGATATTTCATTGAACCACCGATCAACTTTTGATAGATTTAGCGTACAAGGTTTTCTTCTTTGTTTTTGTTTTTTGTTTTTTTGGTAGATTTTTCCCAAACACGTATTTAACATGGGATCCTATTATAAAATGTAGATATGTGATTTGTATTTTTTTTTTTTTTTTTTTTTTTTTGAAGTTCATCAAATTGTAATTTCTTTGCAGCAATGAGATAAAGTTATTTATTTCCCTGGTGATTAGGGTACATATGCCGCAACTACCTGCGCTAACTACAACGCGTGAATAACTGTAGTAACATACACTCAAGAGCAATCTCGAGAGTCCCAACAGGCAACATTCTTTGTTGTGTGCAATACAACATAAATAAATGATTACATAGAAATGTGTATGTAAGTATACGCCCTTTAGAAATGGAGTATGTGGGTAGGCTACTGTTCACAATACTTGTGATTCAAATGCCATTTTTTTCTATTGTAATGTATTTTGCTTGTTTTGTGTTTTCTGTTTGGTAGGCTTATTTCTATATGTAAACTCAATAAAATTTTCAACTTTTGTTGCATTTTGAGTGTTTTAAACCGAATAAATAAATAAATAAATAAATAAATAAAAATAAAAAAAATAATGAGTATGTAGAGCATCTCATTTTTATGTTTTGTCTTGTGAAAGGATTTGCTACGTATCTTTTGTTGAAAGAAGCTTACGAAATTGATTACACATTTGATACGTCTTTTTTTTTAAACCAAGCTAGAGAAATTGATTGACTCTAGGAATAAGTAATATTAAACTGGGCTCCATCGTAAAATAGTTGTATTTTTTTTCGGTTGGGATAAAAACTGACATTTTATAATGTGACCTATATAACTTTGCGCATTTTCTTCCAAGAGTGCTCAGCTGTGCTGCATCAATTAAGACATCTGCTTGACATGTCCTGACTCATTTGAGGAGGAAGGTTAGCTGGGTGGAAGGCCTACCTACCAGCTTCTGCAAATGACCAGGCCGACGATTTTGGGTTCAAAGGGAAGGCATGGTCATGGCGACGACGTTCTAGATTTACAACTACCTGTTAGTTTTGAAGGACTGGGTAACAGTATGTCTCTCGGGAGCACTCAATGGGGTTCCAGCCTGAATAATTTAAATCGTAGGCTCAGCCATATACAACAAGGAGGGGTGCATATGTTTCTCCAATTATGCCTGTAAGGACTTCCCCCAGTTCAGGATGTGTTTGTAAGAAAATCACCCAATTGTTAATTGATGCAGAACTCCTTTTCTGACAATATTATAATGGTATCTTACAAACTCATATCAGATGATCTGAGTACAAAAGCAATCTAATATTCATCATGATGCCTGATTTTAACACAAAAAAGTTAATATAATGTACAGTACTTAGCTAAATTAATGCTTTATGATGAAAATTAGCGCCCTCTATAGTCTCTATTATAGCTTGAAAAGTTTTGACTGATCAAGATAATACAGTAGTCCAGACCATAGTACAGTATAATACCTCCATGTATAGTCTAGTATAGACTAAAACCCTTTGTTAGAAAAGTGTCAAAAGCACATTATTCGACATGACTAATTTTACTATTACTGTTAATAATAATGATATTAATTAATTAATATTAATGTTAATAAACATATTAATAAATAAACATATTAATTAATGTCATCATAAATATATATATTTAATGTTTTTATTTATTACATGCATTTTCCTACATTTCATATTTTGTCTTAATCCATGTTCACACTATCAAATTCCATGTGACAAATTTGTGTAAATTGCCTTATATGGACTTGATGATGTCATACCATCCAAATAAGGGAATGATGATGTCATACCATGCCCATATATAAGCAAATCACATGTATTTGTCATAAAATTTGATAGTGTGAAAAGAGCTTTGTCAATTTAATTATAATTTATTTTTCATTTTTTTTCTTCTATGATTTGTCAATTTAATTTTAATATGTTACTTATGCTTTGAACTACTGACCCAATGTTTTTACCACTTAGCACAGTATGATATTTAATTACTGGAATTTATCAGAATTAGAATTTAAAATTCTTCACTTTCATAATTAAATGTTAAATGCAACAAGTGATTACAATCAGTGTGTCCATGTGATGAGCCCTCTAAATACCTCATTAGATTCTGCTGTTTTCAAACTTAGGAGTGAGTTTAAATATTATTATTAATTTTGAAACGAGTAGAATTTATCTTCAAAAAGATAAAAATAATATGTGACTACAGTTTGATTGATTTTTTAATACAAACGTAGTAAACTAAGTAATAATAGTAACAATACTAACTTGACCTTATACAAACAGGTTTTGACCTTTTTCACGAGTACACATTATGTAACACTTAAAATTATACAAGTGTCCATACATTTATTATAATAATTCTTGTACAAGGCATCCATATTTGTCCAATTAATTACACAAAACATCGTCTCATGTGTCAGAGATGTTTTTGATTTTTTTATCCTGTTTCCGCGAATCTGACAAAATGTCAATTGATTTCTGCATGGGAGTGATGAAAGTAGGTGCGGGGGAAATTGGATCTGGCAGGGGTCAAGACAAAGGTACCCCTCCAGAGGAAAAGACTTAAGTTTATTCTAACCATACTTTGAACTTAATTTAATTTTACGTGTTTCTCGCATCTTGAGAAAGAACTTGTAACAGGTGCCTAAATGAGAATTTCTCGTCCATTCAACAATACATGCTTTTCAGTGAGAATTAGGTGAAAAGAATTTATGAGCAAAAAAAAAAAAATTCACAAGAATTTGTGGTCAGAAAGATCATGGATGGTGTTTATCTTCTAAATTAAGTAATATTGACGAAATGCAACATTGTGCTTCAAATCAAATTGATTCATCCTATTTCATATAACATAAAAGTACATTTGCAAGTCTGATAAACAATATAGGATATTGAAAAATTCTCTCTTACGTTGGTTATTCAGTCAGAGTATGGTACAGTATAAACAAATGAAAACATCTTTGCTCCGAAAGACACTATTTTCTAAATTGTTTGCGGACCTTTGTTTTTTAAAAATTTATTTTCAATGGTATGAGCAACCAATGGCATGTATGATTACAGCTTAGTTAAAAAAAAAAAATCTTCCTTTCTATATCATGACACAGAAAAGATTGTATCATTTAAACGGTCATCTGAAGGGTATTGTTTTATTTAACAGGACTGTGATTGCTATAATTATAATAGGCCTAATAATGGTAATATACGGTAGCATAGTTTAAATCAAAGAATGCTGGACAAAAACACACCAAACTAAAATAACTTAACACATCAAACAAAACTAAACTTATATGACATCATTTGCCACATTTAGTTCTATTAATTTCACTCAGTTAATTATTTCTACTTTCTGCTGACTATACAATTTGTGATTATCAGTTAAAACTATTAATAATTAGTTTTACATACAATGTATTGATGTCAGTCCAACCGAATTGCTTGAGCGTTATCTAATTATGCACTTTAACCTCCCTCACACGAAAACCGTGCCTTTGTTCACGCATAAGAGGTTCAACTCATTATCACAGCGAAGTTCACTATTTTATCTACTGTGATTAAACGTTTCCAGCATTCAGCGTTTCAGTAGCGTAAGGGGCCACTTGGGAAACCGCAAGGCAATGAAGAAAGACTAGCTGATATAAGGTCATGAATCGTGATAATGAAAACATGGCCAATGGTTGCTCAATTCTTCTGTGGCTTAAATCTATCAGGTGTAATGTTGATGTATAATAGAGTGTAATTTATTGTATTTTATTAATTAGGAAGTTAACAAAAGAAACATGCCGTAAACATATACCGTATACTCTATAAACATTTTAACATTTATAAAGAACTTATAAATGATAATGTTAGTTTTATAGAAGAGGTAGTGTCTTTACCCCCTACCCTTGTCCCCTCATCCCCTCTTCACTGGCTTACCTGCTTCAAGTCTATCAAAAGTGGCACACCAGATGATAGTAAGAAAGGCCCTTGACCATCATCCCTGGAGTTAATGTGCAGGCTGGGTGGCCAAGTAGGTCCACATTTTTTTAACTGATGTAAGTTGCTAGCTTACCTTCATTAGTCACTGTCATTTCCAAATAAGTCTGCTTCCTACACCGCTAATTATTATGTCAGTTTTTCCCACTTAACTATCTGTCCTCTTTTTATTTACTGCTCGTTTAACTTGATATCTATCACTTAATGTATCTGCCTCTTCATGCCTCCAGTCTTTCTATCCCATTTATCTCTGTCCATCCAGCCAGCTTGTTTCATACCCCTTCATTTAGGGTAGTATATCTCCTATAAATCCACAATAACTTGTGCCTGTACCAGGACAGACTCCTTACAACTTCACATTGGATTGGGCTTCTTATTGTACAAGTATTTTTTTCAAGAATTGTTTTAGGTACTTCATTACAATTACAATACCAATCATCATCATTCATTTTCGTGGGCTAAAATCATTTG
The DNA here is from genome assembly GCF_011630105.1 of Anneissia japonica. Lineage (NCBI taxonomy): Eukaryota > Metazoa > Echinodermata > Crinoidea > Comatulida > Comatulidae > Anneissia > Anneissia japonica. The sequence continues at coordinate 1,077,574 of NW_022720123.1, read as the reverse complement.
TATTCATTGGAAGCCTCCAACGTCTACAGTTTGTGGAATTGTCAATAAGTTTTAGATGGGTCATATAAGCTATAAAGCTCACAACTGACCCAAAAACATCAAGCAAGTATCAAGCAAGTTATAACTTCCTTTTAGATGGTGTTTTTTTTTTGACAAATACTTTAGATGGTGGTTTTCCTTACACATATCCTTTGATCATCCTACCTTCCTTTTTTCCTTTAAATCTTTCACATCACCTGCCCTTGTTTATCTCTAGACTTACCTGTCCTTCGAATTCGATGACATCTATATTTTACCCTATTCAGACGTCAGTATATTTTAAGACGTTTATGTTTTCGTAGATCTCAACGATAATTCATACTCAACAGAGAAACAAGTAAGCCTATAACTAGTAATTATATTATGCATCATTGTGACAGCTGTACTAAATCTTGAATGTACAACAAAATTATTATATTATGTAATAAATTGATCTAGAACATATATAATTTTTAAAGACCTACAGTATAGTTAAATAATGACCTATAGAAAAAATAAAAATATTAGTTTGATGGGCTTCCTATTTACAAGCTCCTTGGGAATTTATTGGAGGTCCTTTTTATTCTATTGTATACATTTATTTAAGTATACATTATTTTATTATTTAATATCTGTTGTTCTTGTTTGTTTTTACTGTATATTGATGAAATTGATGACACTTTTCAAGAAACTCATAAAATACATAAACTTTATAATTATGCCTCATAAATACATGTTATTGTTTTAAATTAAATATGAAATGTGATTTCATTTACATAGGTTACACTATGGTATTTGACTTTATCAATATATTTATATAATTTTTAGTGGATATACATTACATTATATGGGTGATACTTAACAACTTTCAACTAGGGCGGGTCAGCTTTGCGCCAAATGTTGAAACAGTACTCAAAAACATTGACTAATAGCCTGAAGTACCCAACATTTTCTACTGTATATCATATAATACTTAATTCATGCATAATGTTTCTTGTACCAGCACAAACAATATGAAACGAAAGGTATAGAAATAAAACAAGAAAATATGAAAAGAGATCGAAATGGAAGCTTCTGTATTCTGTGGGGGTGACATAGGTATATAGTAAACTCTTTGATAAGTGCAATTGTATTATATGTTGAAGCTTGCGGTACACCACGTAGGTAGAACTGTTGTAGTTGAGAAAGTCTTTCTCAACTACAACAGTTCTTTTCAGAACTACCTACGTGGTGTACCGCAAGCTTCAACATATATGTTATTACTTCGCCATGCAAACCTTCAAACAATACTTTGCATTTGTATTGATATCTAAATATTATTATTATTATTATTATTGTTATTATTATTATTATTGTTATTATCATTATTACTATTATTATTGTTGTTATTATTATTATTATTATTATTATTATTATTATTATTATTATTATTATTATTATTATTATGTGAAATAATAACACTGCACCCCTATCAACAATTAAATAGAAATAATTAACTTTAATTGTATTGTTTATGGTATGTTTAAAAAATGTATTGTTATAAATTATAGCTTTTGTTTGGCCCCTAATACACAGCATCACTTTAAAACTTGTTTTGACATGTACATATTCCCATACCAGATATATTTCACAGAAACAGAATGATATTTTGACAGTGTGTAAGCCAAAATCTTAAAAAAGTCATATGAATTAATTTTTTAGTTAGTAGAATATTTTTCCAAAAAATTTATTTAAGATTATTTCTGATAAATAAAATATGAACAAATTGTATTTGAATTAATGTATTAGATGTTTGTTGATATTGCATTTTTATTTTAATGAAGTTTAATAAGATATTTGATCTTTGTTACTCAAGTTCAAAAGTGTGACACAGAACTTATTCCAATAAGCCATCAGGTTTGAGTCAAAGCCATTTATATAATATAATGGCAAATGATGTGAGCTTGTATACACTCAAACAGATCAATTTGTTCATGTCCAAATATCATTAGGCACAACCGTATCAGATGTCAGAACTAAGATATTTGCTGGAATATAAATCAAGTAAGTGTAGCTGAAATAGGCCTGATCCCCCTATAGACTTGACTTGTCTTCTACAAAATGCTAACTGATTTAACACCTAAGTGCTTACGAAGGCCACTGCCCCAGCCCAGATTTTTTTTCTAGGACTTCTGTCGTTGTAGCAACCACCTGCTCTAACTTAAACACTCAAGTTATGCGGGGATAGTACATGACGGGAGTGATTGGCCGAATGTGGCCTTTCCTGATTAACAACCGAAAAAACAGCGGTTTCTGCGATAATTGATAATGCAAGATATGGTTCTTTCATGGCATCACCAAAAGCGTAGGTGAAGGCCACACAAATCGGAAGAGTAAATTGCTAGATGTTTTATGTCTTTTAAGAAGTGATTCTATGCTTAAAGATGGAAAAGGCTTTTAACTTAAATACTACTGTTTATTCCATGAATAAGAAAGATTTAAAGTGGAAGGTGCAAAGCAAGCAACGTACTCGTTCTTGTTAAGATTGTTTGTCTGAAAAATTCTATCTAATGTGGAAACTTATTAAGAAATATCATTGTTGTAAAATTGGCAATATGCAATTTAGATTAAAAACCTTACATTCAAAATTGTAATTTTAATTGTTTACAACCCTTTGGAGATTAACCCTTAAGGGAAACATAGCAAAATTATCAGGATTCTTTTTTTCTTATTATTTTTCTTATTAGACTACATTCATTTATTACATTGTCATCTATAAATGAAATTAGTTTTTTTTTTTCTGGGCTGATAAAAAAGTGAAATTCAGATTAGAAAAATAAATGTTCCATAAAAAAATTTAAATTAAAATTTAAAAAAATGTATTTTAGTAACTTTTGTATGGCAAAACACCTCCATTAATGATACATGGAGATTATAAATACAAAATGTAATGCAAAAATAATGTTTACTTAAAATAGACAATAATTAATATGAAACTTGATTTAAATTAGCAAGTAATTAGTTATTTAACTTATTGTTCTTTATAGCTTTTTTAAAAAAGAATTTTCCATCTGCTAATGCATTTTTAAGCCTGGCACTCACTTCGCATGACGGTCGTCGGCCGAAGTGATTCTATGAAGAATGCAACACAATTACAAAGATCAGTTTAGAATACCACCGACAATCAGCAGACGGCATTGCGTCGTCTGGCGTTCACAGGAAGCGGAGTTAGATTCATCGTACTACGTAGTAAGTGCCCGGTTTTAGATGTAAGAATTTACATTGCATACATATCGTCGATCACATCACGAACTAACACAATCAAAGTAGATTGTGTTAGTTCCTGAAATCACAGTAGCGCGTCAAAACGAGCGTGTATTGGTTGTCAAGCAATTTTGTATTCTTTACCACACAAAAAGTCCGTAACAACAACTGCGCGTACTTTGACGTGCTTTTGTGAGCGACGATATAAAGGTTTAACTTCATTACTGTATATAAAATTAGTTAAGTTACTTAATTTTGTGTAAAACCTTTTTAAATAGAATTTTTTTTTAAACAGATATTTTAAAATGTTCATGAATTTACATTGCATACGTATAAAGGTTTAACTTCACTATTCAAAATTAATTAAGTAACGTATTGTTATTTATTTCTTTTTTAAAAAGAATGTCCATCTATTGGTGTATCTTTAGATGTAAGTTATTTAAAAAAATTTCAAGAATTTACATTGCATACATATAAATGTTTAACTTCATTATATAACATTAGTTAAGTAAAGGATTGTTGTTTATTGCTTCTTTAAAATTTCCATCTGTTAATGTACCTTTAGAAGTAATTGAAATTTTCATAAGTTTATATTGCATAGGCCTACCGTACATTATATAAATGTTTAAAACTTTATTATAACCATTATTTATTAATAATTGAACAGAAAACAAATTTTGCAGCCTAGAAATTGCAAATTTTTAACACTAATTTAGGATGAAAGAAAATGATGATTATTATTGTTACATGCAATGAACAATTACATAAATGTAGTAATTAGAATGTTAAAGCTTAATAAAGATAAGAGATGGCTCATTTCAAATGTGATTATAATAAATATGACAACAATTAAAATTCATCCAGAGTTTTCAATCAATGTAAAATAAACCCTCAATAAACTATTAAAAGTACAAAGCTAACACAAATTTCAATTATAAACAATGAAAAAAACCGAATCCCACCTCCCTGAGGGTGCTACAAATTTAACTAATTCTCACAGATGTGACATTTGACATGGTTCATTACTGCTAACTGGCTCTCCGACAGCGATACTTTTTCTTGAGCCAGTGAATTTTATCAGCGGGTAAAATGCAGAATAAATCTTCATTTACAAGCTGTCGATGTTGCTTACATTTTAGTTCCTCTCTTAAAGGTTTCTCGACCCTTGGCACCTTCAAGATTATAAAAGATTGTTTTATTAGCATTTTGGATTTGGTTTTGATTCCTGTAGGGAGAGGATTCTGGTATGCTGTCCGAATTAGATCTTCGCAATCCTCACTGGGTCGTTAATATTGGGCTAGCGGTGATATTTCAAATTATTTTCATCTTTCTCCGTTAAAAGTCTTTAAAGTGTGATAATCAAATAACAATCAATGACAACTTGCGGATTTTATAGTACTACTAACAATTGTTTTATTTTTACAACATGTAATCTTTAAATAGTTGTTTATACTTTCTTAATTGAATCAATATACTGTGGATATGTTTTTCTTAGAAGGAAATTAACCAGTCGACCAATTTAATCAATCTATCAATTTAAAGAGCTTTTAAGGCAAAAAATCCATCATTTAAAAGTTCAGTATGTAGGTAGGTCTATTAAGTTTGTTTGTTTGAATACTATAAGCCCCATAATTTAAGATTCCTAAATTTTTACGTTTTCTATGAAGCATCAATAAAATAAATGGTGGTAGAGATTGTGATGGTTGGCTTACAACTGTTGTAAAACCACATTTTACACAGTTAGGCTAGCCTACATATTATGTTAGATGAGATAAGATAAGATTTTTTGGTTCTCTCTTTTATAACAGAGGAACACTCCCGCGTAGGAGAGGTTCGACCCGTACAAAAGTTACAAAACAACAACTGACAATATATAAAAATGAATTATTATGTTAGATTGGTGTTATTTCAGCGAATATTTACTGTATACAAAATATGTTTTGACATTCAAGTTAGCTTTTTGTTCATATATTTCAGTGTCCTAAATGAGAAAACAGACCAAATGCATAAATCTTTTTTATAAATAATTAATACAATTATGTATTAATCTGTATTCAGAAAGTGGTTTTAGATCTCTCAATTTAAACTAGATGGCGTGGTTTCCATTCTAGTTTTTAATTGAATCGCCTCCCCGATCGCCTCTAGGAAAATGGACACATTGATTTGTTGATTTTTATTGGCTAGTCACTACAATTTCCTTGGCCGAGTCGTCTGAACAGGGCTGTGGATATGCTCTGTTTATTGATAATTTCCTACGATAATACTAAGATACAAATACGTAGTTACGTTAGCTCACTTTGGTAATCATGTTTGTAACATGATACTAATCAAATGTTCTTTCACGTGCTGACATTGTGGATTAGACTTTTCAGTGAACACTGCAACTAGAATGAAATCAAGTTTTAGCCACCCTATCTGTCATTCTTAGATGTGTCTCGGAACCTTCCTGATGGTGTTCATTGCAAAGTAAATTGTTTAGGTCACTTTACAATTTCCCAGTTCAACAGAAGTCCTTTTCTGAGAATGCGTTTTGATCAGTATCATGGTTTTATGTTTTTGATGAAAGACGGATTCAAGGTTGGCTGTCCTGTGTGATTTCTATGACTAGTTAGCTCCTAAGTTTTTGTATCAATGTGTTGACAACATCATTTATAAAAGGCGAAAATATTGATTCAATACTGACCACTGCAGAGTATTCAAACTAACATATCAACACTTTCACTATCAGTGTAGAGGTCTTTTAGGGGGGGGGGAGGGGTGCACAAAGGTGGAGCTGGAGGGACTCAATGATTAAGTGAGGGGGGGGGGGGGGGTGCACAAAGGTGGAGCTGGAGGGACTCAATGATTAAGTGAGGGAGGGGGAGAGGCTAGGTCCCAAAAATAAAGGGATATGTGGTGATCTTTAACTACTTCAGCTTGATTTTTTTTGCTTCAGACATTTTCGATTGGGGGGAGACTGGGGCGCTAGCATTTTTAAGGAGGGCGTGTTCCCCCTGCGCACCCCTACATACTCTATGCCACACTATATCAGTGAATATTCTTGAAGAAGATTTAGTCTGAGTTGCAATGTCACTAAGAACCAGTGTATTAGTAAATATGCATTGGTCAAGGATGCAAAATTTTCCCAAGTCAAACAGCTTTTAAAATTTTTCTTATTAACTGTAATGAATGACTTGATAGCCATTTTCTAGAGTAATTATTTTGTAATTATTCAAATCAAGTTATTAACAAAAAATTAATTTAAGACTGACTAAATCCAGTTCAAAACTATCTCAGCACTTCTTCTTATATCAAAATGCACTTGTTTTTATTGAATCTTCTTAAGGAATCTGTGATATAATTGTAAAGCTGTTAATAGTGATTAGATCCTTCTGTGGAGAAATTAGTGAAATTCTAGTAAAAATTGATTGAAAATCAGTGACAACGTACCTGTAAAATCACAGTCAAATTCACTGTCAACTCGTTCAGTATCCCTTTATTGAAATGTCTATTCCAATGTAACCATGTGTCGTCGAATAGATTGTGACCTGTGACCGATTCTTAACCTCCAGGTTACAAACGGTAGGCTCATACAACAAGGTCTCATGTGTTTTAATCATCTATAGGTTAACTATGGGAGATATAATGGGTTAAAAATGTCCCGTTCATATATTTTTTTTATTTAAAAAACACAAAAGAATAAACCTTGTACTGCGAACAAAATTCTGATTTTATCATATGATTTAGCCGAAGCAAACATTAATGTGTACAGTGAGAATTATGAAGGGATTTAAAGGTAATAACAAAGAATTATTATGTAAGGGATAGAGTTTCCCCATTGTGTGTCTTAATTTACAAAACAATCTTGCCTCAGACGGTAATAATGTAAATTCAGTTACAATTTATAATGAACTTCAGATCAAACGAAATGACCAAATTTAACGAGACAAATGCAATCAGAATATGCATGTTAGTTAGGTCGGTTGACCTTCATTCTGATCAGGTTTTTAATGACCCACATTTTTTTTTCTAATAATACCAACAATTTTAGAAATCATCTATGTTATTCTTATTATTTTCATTTATTTGTAATTGCTTCATGGTATAGATTGCATATTTATCTGCTCAAGGTTTCTAACATTTGATGATCATATCTCAATCATGAAGGAATAACATGCTGATAAATAATTAACAATGTTTTTTTTTTATTTCTAAAGTGATAGTGACGTGTTCGAGTGAAACCCATATCAACGTTACATATTTTGTGCTAATAGAGACAAGAGATTCATCAATTTAATCTTGAATATCTTATTTTTTTAATATCCAATAAGAAGTACAGCATGCCAATTACAAGATGGGTGATGCTTCGTAAACATGTAATAATTACTTCCTTATTATTTAGTAATAAAAATTACATTTTTAATGTCATATCATTACTTTAAAATAGAGTTAATTCAATATGAAACAAGTCCCACATTTAAAAATCAATGCTTACAGTGGCGACCCATTTTCACCTTGCATATAATATTAATTGAATGTTATGTTTGCGTTGTTTTATATGGAAAATAAAAGTTTATGTGAAGTATATAAACAAAGAATTTGAATTGTTTTTCTTGTTGAGAAAAATATCCTGGTGTTTCACTAAACACTCATCGAGAATAAGTACAGTTACATTCCCCCCCCCCCCCCATCCCAAAAACAAAACAAAAAAACACACACATGGCTGTATTGCTGTAATTCAAATGTTAAGATAGATGATTTTCAATCTCAAGGAAATAAAAGCAGGAAGTAAGAAGTTCTACCAAACTGAGCCTAGTTTCCATAACATTTGTACACTGTCGCTACAGTGTTTTCATTACACTGTTTAGCTGCCTCCGCCGACCCATCTTGGCAGGCTCCCTGATATGACTGACCAATCCATGTCGCTCACAGCTGTAGGCAATAGTTTGTAGCAATTTTATGCAAACCATGCTGAAGTTGGCATTTGTTGAATTTCATCTCAGTACTTTCAAGGGTCCTATTCAGATATCATATCTGCTGTTTTTAAAGATGTAGAATAGGCCTATATTGTGCAAGACATTAATTTGTTCAGTAATGATATATCAATAATGATACATTAGTAATGATGATTTATGATGATGTTATAACAAAATAATAATTATACTAGTAATATTAAGTGAATTATATTTTGGAGTTGACTTACATTTTCTCGAAAAGACTGATATACACATCTAGATGTGTATAAGAGACAGTATATATACAACAAATGCTGATACAGTGTAATTGTTTTATTGTTCCATTACGCATAGGCTATTATGTGCCTCAATCAATCAGTACAATTCTGCTTAGTGTTGTACTCATGACTGCAGAACAACTTAAAGTGCATTAAATCTCCATATAGGGTGGACCTACATCATATCTGATGCGGGTTCAAGCAGCTATAAAAGATGCTAATACAAATTTCCATCAACAATCTTGAGAATGCTCATGTAAATGTTCACGGGATTGCGATGGAATTTGTGTTTGCGATAGGAATCGTGATAGGAATCGCAATGGACACTGTAACAGGACTTCAAGCATCTACACAGATTCAGGAAACAGTAAGCATACAAGTTGTCAGAGAGGCTATACAACTATTTTAATCAGGGCAATGTGGTTGGATTGTTTAGTGGTATGTACTTTTTAACGTCTCCCGTCAAAGCTTGTTGTCAAATATACATTTTGTCCTATTTCATTTGGGAAATATTTTTGACAGAATTAGGTCGGATCAATTACAGAAATGAAAGATCGTTTGATTGATTGATTGTCAGTGATGTACTTGTAAATCAGCAACATAAAGCAGATATGACAGGGATCAAATGATGAAGTCAAGAAAGCAAAATGCATTAGCTAGAGAAGCCTGACAACATTTTTTTCTACGACATCAAATTGCATACGTCTGCTTATAGGGACGTGCTTCACTTCACTCATCACCGAGTTCAAATTGAACAGCGGCAACAAATATAGTTTTTCAGGTTGTAGATTTTTCCTCTTCTTTATTGTAACTGTTACCAGGTCGGTTCTTGACAAATATTGTGCATGGTTTGAGCTGAGGAAAAAAAAATAGGTTTGATATTTTATGAGGTCGTTACTCCTTTGCCCTCTTAATTTCCAGTCCACTTCTTCTAGGACCATTTGTGAAATGTTCATGTCTATGTGTTCACTGTGTTACTTTGTTTACCAGTTTATAACTAGCCCTATCTATTTGTGAGCTGATTCCGGCTCTCATTTCTGAAATTCCATTCGTAGCAGTTCTTTACTTCTAGTGGTGCCTAGGGTGCCTTCATTGGGAAGAAAAACATTTTTATTTAATGGAGCTTACAAATCCTGACGAAAATTGATTAAATTAAAAAAAAAAGTCTTTCATATATTTTAATTGTTGGACCTACTTTTGACTGCCACTAATAATACTGTTAATCTTGAATAAAAGCACAATGGGCTTAATCTCAAGATGAAAGCCCATCACAAAAAGAAGCCCCACTCTTCAGTTTGCAGAAGTAATCTCGAAAAGAAGCCCATCTGGAAATGAATCCCATGGGCATCTAATCAAGGTAGTATGGGCTTCTTTTCGAGATAGTACTTACATTCAGACCTGCGTCATCTTTGATGATTATGATAGCATGTCAGTATTATTTTATTACGCTAGCATGATTCAAATTAAAAAATACAACAGAATTTTAAAATCCATATTTGGAATGTGTTGTATAGTAGCAATTCCACATGCTTACAGCATTCATTTGGAAAAGAAACCCCCTTTTTAGTTTGCAAAACTAATCATGAAAAGAAGCCCATTTCAAAAAGAAATCTATCAAAGGGTCATAAAAAAGAAGCTCAGGGCTTCTATTAGAGATTTTATGGTATGCTATAAAACTGTCTAAATCTTATTTGTATCAATAACACTTATTTAGTATACAAAAGCTTTGTAGATAGTTTTTTTAATTGTCATATTCGACACAATGCTGTTTATTCTGATATCTATTTTTTAACAACCAGATTTAATTGAATTGAAGTTAGCATTGCCACAAGCTGTGAAAGAATAGTCACTTCAAGTATCATATAATAAGAAAATTTCTTATCATTTGCATATTTTTCATGCATTATTCATAAGTTCTCATGTATTATTCATATTTTTCATGTATCATTTTCTTTAACACTGGTGGCAACCTATATTTTCAGGTTTTGTAGGTGCTTTATAATTCTTTATAATGCATATTTAGCAAACGTATGTCTAACACATGAGTAACAATTATCAGTTCAAGGCATGAGGCTATATTTTCTCATGTACTTGACAGAAAGTTTGTACAGTGTGTCACTTAAATAGATAGAAAGCTTCCTTCATTTTACCTCAAGAAGTGCACTGTATATTGAAGCTTGTGTCTCCTCGATAAATGTTCACACTCGTCGGTAAAGTGCTGTCTGTTACTGTAGATCAGTACTCAAAAGACTAATATACCTACTCCTATTATTCCCCATTAATGTCAGCCAAACATGAGACTACAAATAATGGGAATGATTTTAGCCTTGTTTGTGGTAATTATCGTAGAGTGATGACTTTTCTTCTTTTATTTTACTTCAAATAGGAAATCCGGCTGCATATCCTATCCTCTAATGTCGCTCAACTTCATGAAGTGGACATGGAAACCAATTTGCAGGTACTATAAATTTTAATTGAGATACGTAGACATGTTATTTTTCATTGATGTCTGATTTCAAATGTTACTTTCAGTACGCATTTTATTATTTGTGTATAAAGATGCAATAGTTCTGAATTTGACACCATTTCAGCAGAATAGCAAACCTAGGAGCTTAATAGTGTTTGAATTCTATTGTGAGCCAACCGCCCTAAAATGCTATTGAATGTTTTTTGTTGTTCTTTATCAATGCTGTGCAAGAAAAGACACTGTTTTATTCACTGTAGTGCCAAAATAATACTAATACAGTATGAAAGGTGTTTGCCTTTGATGTGTTATCATACTGAATGCTCAGTACTTTCGCAAATGCTTGCGAAAAAAAAAATCTTGCAATTAAATCAGGTGGGAATCAAAACCCACAACCTCCAGATGACTAGACCACCAAATGGATGAATCCGATCCTCAAGTGCAGCGAGAACTGCAACGTTATTCCGATACTTTGAGATCGGATTCATCACTGGCCACCTAGCGCAAGCTCGGTGGACGAGTGGTTAAGACACCAGACTAGTAATTTGGAGGTCGTGGGTTCGATTCCCACCTGAGTCACTTGCGAGATTTTTTTGTTGTTGCAAGCATTTGGGAACGTACTGAGCATTCAGTACGATAACAGGTCTGATAGAGCACATCTTTTGTATTATTTCTCCTGATGCAAGAAAACATCGGAATAGTACAATATAAAACCAGTAATTTTACAAACAGATTTAATCATAGTATAAAATGAAACCAAATGTGCAACCCAGAAAATATATCACCCCAGTTTGTTTAGCATTTCATAAGAGCACATCATCAGTCAAATAATCAATTGCTTATGTTTATTTCAGTTTATATCCTCTTTGCATTTAAACATGAAAAAAGATATACTTCCGAAATGATTGACTGTTGGAAAAGAGAATGAAAATTGATTGTTATTGAAAATAGGATATTTACACTCAATTAACCTCTGTAAGTAATTGATACACAGATGTGATAAGAATGTCACATTACTTCCCATTATCCGGTATTATTATCCGGCACTCTCTATTTGTTTGATTCACGGCACCCATGGTTTCAGGCTAATCTAAGGTTGATGTAAACTATCGTTCAGTAGTCTTTGCATGTATGAAGCTTCCAAATTGTTACGTGCAGTGAAATATTGACGGCTTTTTACTTATTAGAAAGAGTAGCAAACAAGCTGATTATATACGCTGCTAAATGTTTACTTATTCTACATCTACTTGTAGTGTTATCATTTATTGGTATAACCACAAAGGAATTTAATGTAAGAGAATGACTATTATAATGCATAGCTGTCCACAACTCAATAGCATTAGTTATAAAGGTGATAAAAATATCAAAGTAATTAAAATAAAATAAATAATAATAAATTTATGTAATATTTTCAGTCCAACAATTTTAATGTCTAGATTGCTGCTATATCTATATTTTTAAATTGTATTCTTTGTGTTATATAAATAACCTCAAATCTTTATAAATAATACATATAAAGCCCTTTTAAAATTTCAACTACTAAAATTGAATCAGAATCTGAATTTGAACCTAATATCAAATCATAATAAGTATGATAAAATTTTAAAAGAAAACTGATGTAAAGTTAGTTAAAAGCAATGTAAAAATAATAAATTAAATAAATTAAACATTTTAATGCTTAAAACACCATGAAAACTGCCATGATCAAAATAAACAAGACAATGAACCAGGAAACAAGATTCAATTAACTGAAGCTGCTTGAAGTGTCTATAAAGTACAAAATCCATCAATAATATATATTAACTTACATCATTGCTATTCAAATATGAAGCCTATAACAGCTGCCTTAGGGGGCCCATAAGATTATGATATTACAAACAGCATATGAAATGTATATTGTCAACATACAAATAAAATTAATACAATTATACACATGTAAAATATTTGTTTTTTGTATGGATGTCTTGGCCAGCATAATTATAATTTTATCTTGTATTAAAGTATAAGTAGAGGGTGTAATTTTATGGCTATTTTCTAGTATGTTGTTTATTTTGTTGTTCAAAATTACACAAGAGCAGTTGTTAGGTATACAAATATCGTCATTCCTATAATTTTTCATATTCCTGATTCTATCTCCTCTAAAGTTTTCTCAATTTTCTCATTCCATGTACTTGAGCCAATTTTTATTTCAACTACCATGTACCATGACTCATTCTTTTAATGGTTTTTGAGAGTATTTTTCATTGTTAGCTTTGTATGGATATTGTATTTTGATTAAATATTTCGACATTTCTGAGTTTACTTTCCCTACTTTAAATTGATTGCCAATCAAAAGTAGAGTAACATACGCAACTAAGTAATTTATGAAGAAAAAACATCCGACATAAGGTTTTCAATCAAACGTTGATAGGGATTAAAATAATGTAAGAAAAACATGCAACATTCGTGGCCTTGAGGGAAAAAAAATCTTATTGCAGTTTTATTCAAAATCACATCAACATGACAAGGATTTATCTAGTGAAATTTAATTTAGGTTTCCTGTTGAAAAAAAAGGTTGAGAGGTTAGGCCTACTGTTACTATACCTAGTAACAAATGATTGAGGCTTTAAATGGCTAATAAAGCCATCACACCCAAAACACATCAATTTTAAAATCAAAACCTAAGAATACTCATCAAAATTTTTTATCTACGGGGATTCTTTAAGACTACAAATTTGTACTCATTCCTCTTTTCACTACAAAAGATATATTTAATTAAATATCAGTATATAATTATAAATTATAAAAGTACCTGTTTAGAATTTTAATACAAATTTAATATTTGGATTGATATATGGCATTTATTCAATCAAAATTCATAAAAACATAAAACATGGCAGTCAAAAGGCTGAATTGCAAATTATGTTAAATGAGCAAGCTTTACTAATAGTTAAAAAATAAAGGAAAATAACAGAAACCAAAAGAAGAAATCACTGCACAATCATTATAATAAAAGTATATGTTACATTATTTGGATATTATTTGATGTGTTATCTTGGAATAAGTCTCTCCTGGAAATAAGTCTATCCTGGAAATAAGTCTATCATGAATTTTATTGGGAAGTTGAAGTAAGCCTATATATTATTTATTTTATTTATTTCAACAATATTTAAAGAGAGTCAAAGGAATGCTAATATCCTGGGCCCTCATTAGTAAAAAATAAAACATCTACATTATAAATAAAAAATATATGAGAAATAGCTATGTAACATCTATGATTAATTGCCCTTTATGTTAGTTCCTTGTAATCATTTAATGAACAACTAAAAAAAAAAACAAGTAAACATGCTTTCTAAAGCACTTATAACATACAAGAATGTATCCGGTCTGTGGTAAAATCTCATAATGATGTTAACTTCTTACCATCAAGGTGAAATTCATAACTTTATTTCCTGATTTAATCATTTTATTTACGAGTTTAAATTTTAATTGGGCCTTTATCAATTTATTCTTTACTTTAAAACAATTTTATTCTAACTAAAAGAACTCAAAATATATTTAATATTTTTATATAAAAAAATATAAATATAAAATACATATACAAAGCAGAAATATACAAACATCAAGAATCAATCTCAAAATAATACCAAAAATATATGTAATTGAGATTAAGCATATGAAGTATTTTATTCATAGTGAAGATATCAAAAGAAAAAGTAATTCATATTTGGATAGGATAGAGGTCACCGCTTGACCTGTGAGCAGATAAATGTTTTATTTTGTAATGAATATAATGACGTATGACTATCATTTTGATGTCAGATATTTTTTTGTTGTAGTCCAGAGACTTCAAAAAATCGTAAGTTAAAACGCAATATAAATTTGAATTGTTTACTGTTATCTTGGGAGGTAGCCGAAGATGGTTCATGTTTGGCCTTTTCAAAACACTAGTTGATACATTTCAATTGCTTTAATGTATGTGATTACGATCTCATGGTCTGACACGGGCAACAGACGGCAATTTGACTGACACCAGGGGGACCGTGTTAACCAAGCAAAGCTTAACTACAGAACTTTGATCTAAATTAAACGTTGCGTGTTTCGTGAGGTTTCTGATCCTGTCACTCAGCTTGTCGTTTTTGGTATGGCGTTCACTTCCTTCTTATTGCCAACGTTGATAGTAATTGGTGAATTAAGAATGGCAGTTTTGAAATTCTACCTTGGCTATCGTGTATAATTGTCAACTCTCGTTCGCGATCATTTTGTTTGATGTTGCTTTCAGGTTTTTTTTTTATGACGATACCAGATTTGCTACCCAGAAAAGGGGCCAATAGTACCCCTATCTCATATCCTATTACAACTCAAGTTATTTATAAACTCCCCAGCTTCTGTCTGGCATTACCTCAAAGCTTTGAACAGTTAAAATAACATTTTAAAATGAATTGGTATAAATAATCTTCATTGTCATATATACTGTATATGGTATATACATTTATTGCACTCTTTCGACCATAGGTCATCATCAGGTACTGGAAAAATTGATGGAACAAGATTATATAGATATAGATTCATCTAAAAAAAGCAAAGGTTAAATATTATAATTTAATTTATTTTTAGGATATCTGCCGTCATTGGCACAAGGTAATATTTGATTTAACCTTTTCTAATGTGATTTGTGGCTTTTAAATTATTAAGTAATGTTAACAAGTTTTTATTTCTAAATGTCTTCGCTACAACAATGAAGGTAAACGGTAATGATGATGTCATACCACAGTGCCTAATCAATCAAAAAAATGATTGTATAATCTTTTTCACAATGAACGTAATAGTAATGGTGTTATTTTGATAGCACCCGATCAATCAAAAAATATTTCTTAAATGATGAGAAAACGAATGGTAATCAGAAAATCTTGTATAGAATATAATATGTTAAAATAAATAATGTAAAAATTTGTACAAGTTGTGCCAGAGCTGTTGTTGAATGATTAATGATAATATTAATAAATTGGTTAATTAACAATTAATAATAATAATGTAATGATGATTTTACTTTTACTTTCATATCCTGAAAAATAATTTTTTTTAAATTTTATAAGAAAAATATTCATAAAAAGAATAACATTTTCCAAATTTCTAATTCTTAATATTGTGGTCCTTAAAGATTAAACCTTGTTAGAATTAAATTTATCACATAAATAATCCTTACACACTTGGTAAAATATACAAAAGTAAGAAAGAAATATTTTGTTCTACATATACAAGAACAACACTTTGAAAACATAATCACAGGGCCTGGAATATTAAAACCTGTTTTGGGTCTCATTTACACTTAAGCAAAATACCTTATGTACTAATACTGGACTAGCTTTGATTAGCGAAAAGGCAAGAAATTTAAATCGTCAGCCTCTAGTCTCGCCCAGTCTCCGTGGAGGTAGTTTTGGGCTGGCTTGATGTCGGCACTATGTTAGTGTTAATGCTATCTGACTTGAGGCAGGCACACATATTACACTTCATGATCGTGTGATTACCGCACACGACAAACGATCAGTAATTTTCATCGTCCAGTTCCGTGGATTGCATTGCAAGTAATGTGGAGTGCTGGCTCAGTTTTGTAAAGTATAAACATAATATTCAATTGGGATGCCTGGAGGCAAGAATTTTTTTTATAAGTGTGATTTGCACCATAGAAAGATGATGTACTTTTCTCATTATTCTAATGTGGCTTGCCATCCCCAACTGGCATCAGTGACCAATAAATGAAAATTCTTTATTCTCCACATTCTTTAAAATGATAGGTCATTCACTGGAATCTACTATAATTGCCAAAGTTGCGAGTAACAGTATGGTTTCTCTGTAGTAAGTTTTTGGAATGACAAGTCTCAAATATTATAAGACCCTTAAACTGCATTTGGTAATGAGTTTTGAGTTGCTTGTAATCTCAAAGCTCCGATGAGGGCAGTAAAATAGAGGCAGTAGAGTATATTGGCCCTAAAGGCCGCCCATATAAAAAAAGGTCTCTTAATTAATGAGCTGAGTTTTTTTAGGGCTCTTGAGGCAGTAGAGCCCTAAAAGCTGCCCATACAAAAAGGATCTATTAATCAATCAGATTAATCTATCAGTGTTTCTAGAGCTCCTCATCGGAGCTAAAAAACAAAATAATAATTTGGAAAATCTGCTACACTATTTAATTTTATTTGCTTTGAGATACCATGGTACTGATTTAAACAAGACCGGGCTTACAGTAATAGAATTTTGCTGGGGATGTGTGAAGCCAGGAAACCGTGACATTTAAGTGTCATGTTTGGTCGACTTAGACTCTTGAGATCTAGCTATTCATGTCACCCTGGAAAGCCCCAGGGAGGATTAAGACCCCAGGGAGTGGTGAAACCCAGAGCAACAATCTTTTTCTATCCTAGCCTCCCTCCTCAGCTGCCACACACAAATTGATGAGGTAGCATTTAAAGTTCATTTTTTAGAGTAATGGCTCATTAAAAGTTTGTCAAAAAATTAATGAATAAGACTAGAAATATAAAAAAATATTGACCTAATTTTAAAAATTGGCAATAACACAATTTTGTGACTTTAATTGCTCTGAAGAGTTAGTTCCACCATTTGACACCCCAAGAAATGGGAAAAAGAACATGACTCCAGTACAGGAAATCTCCAATAATAACATTACATCACAACACAAAGAGTCAAGCAAAAAAAGATGCACATTGAAAAGACAAGGCCAAAAGGTTAAAAAAATCAGAGCAGTGTTGACATTGATGAGATTGGTAGTATGCCAACTTGGTCTAAAAAGTCATTTTTTCCTTCAAAATGTCATAATGGATTTTTTTCTATATTTCTTGAATGTATGGTAATATTCAATTGTGTGTATTGTTTAATCAAAATCTGCTTCAAAATGCCACATTTCTTGATAATAAGGAACAACTATCAAATATGTCTATATGTTTTTATTCAGCAATACAGTATTTAATTATATTTTGCTATAGAAAGTTGAGGTTATCTGGAACTGCAATGATTACTTGTTTGCAATAGTACAGTAGTGTATTAATGGTAAACAAAGCCTGCCCTCTATAGCATAAGGAAGTTTTTGTAGAAGTATCTCTAGTGTATTATAGTATTAAAACAAAAATATTAAAGTAAATATCCATGTGTACCCTAGTTCAAGGTCTGTTTCAGAATCCTACCAAGTAAACAGTTTATAGAGGGCACGTTATAAGTAGGGAATGAAGATCATATGCCATTATCTATATTTTTTGAAATGGATATACTCACTGAAGTTATCTAGAATAATCTGTTCTTTCAAGTTGTATTTTATAATAATAATTGGTTTTCACTTGTTGCACTCTATTTAATTATATTCTTGTTAGTTGATACTAAATAATTAATAATAGTAAATAACTTTTGTTTTTGAACTCACTTGTTCCTATACCTTTGTTCTTGTGCCAATATATAGGCAAATGTTAAGCAATGAATTGAAATTATCATTATCAAATGTATTGTGTGTTTTCTTTAATGATAGGAAGGGAAACACAATAAAAAAAAAAAGAAGGAAGCTGGCTGTAGAAATGAGGTGATTTTCTAACCTAAGTATTTTGCTAGCATACTGCCCATGGAGTATCTGTATGTACACACATATTCTCTTGTATATTTGAAACACTGTGGTATACTTGAAATCAAAACATGATACTTGGTTGTACAGATCCTCCTTCCTGTCCTGAAATACCAGACAGACATTATGTTGAACATTAATTTGGATTTCATTTCGTCAATCAACGATTGTCGTCTGACCAACTTTTATTCAGTGATGCTAAAATGCTGTGCGTCAAAAGTCAGAGGACCGCTAGTTTATTAGGTTGAGCTGTCAGCCTAGTTTCATGTGCCGTTGTGTGCAACATGCTTAAATTCCAACTGCTGTAACTAATTTTGTTTCTTGTGAAGTCTGAACCTCCTGTAAATCAAGTTCCTCTCGTAATATTCATTAATATATTTTCAATGACACATTCTTAGTTTTCTTGTTCTTTTTATTTCATTGGTGTCTTCACCAGTAATTACAAACCTACATGTTTATGTTTGAAATGACATTCACCAATTTCCTTTATTTAACTAAATATGATAATAATTACACATATTTATAAAAGGAAAACTTTTTCATTGGAAGGTAAAAAGTAGTGATTCGAGATTATGTATTTGTTTTTTGGAATAAGGGGTGTCGGGGTAGTTAAAAAATATTAGTAACTGCTACAAAATCAACTAAAATTGTTTTCTTGTTTCACTTTTTCATTTATAAAGCATATAAAAAATAACATATTTTGTTATGGCTTCAGTCTCATTTTTTACATTCTTTCAATCAAGTTATATCTATACGTGCTAAAGTTAAATTTTTTTGTATTTTCTCTCTGTCAGTCAAACTTAATTAAAACATAACCTGTCAAGATATCGGAATAAAAATTATCGAAACATTTCAAAAATTGAGGGAAGTCTTTTATGACATCAATGAGTTTGGAATGTAATGAAAGTTGTATATGAATATAGTACTTGACATGTACTTATAATTCTCCTTAGAATTATGACAACTTGTCAGGCATCTTAGACTTCAATAGGATTATAAAAACAAGCTTTTGACTGAAACGTTCCCCTGTCAACTCATTGAGTTACTCTAATGAAGACATCAAAAAACTTGATCGCAATTTCACTCTGCTCTAATCCCACAACCTTGAAATGATACGAAGATCAAAACGCTATCACACTCCCTTGCCATATCTCCTGCTTAATATCCCGTCTCGAGGGAGAGAATTAAGAGTCCGATTCGCCCTGGAATATTCCCATGAGGCTGTGAGGAGTCAATCTGGGGGGATTTTTTTTTCTGTTGGCTTTCGAACCAAGTATGTTGAAATACTAACATTGATATGTCAGTCATCATAGCAGCTAGGCCTAGGTATCTTCTAACATTCAAGTGATGTGCTGAAGGGATGCTTAGGAGACTAGGGTGCCCTCTCACCTGTCTTGATAAATGAATCATAACTGGCCTAGCTCAAACATGTGACATGACATGAGATGGATACATGTTGCTTTTTTGCCTTATTTTTTCCTTCCTTTTTCAATTGATGTTGTATGTGTTCTTTAAATGTGACAGCGATTTACTTTGCATGTTTTGTAATCTTACAATGTTTATGATCTGCTTGATTTTCACAATGCTGTTGTAGGCCAACTTGCAGACTGTACTAATCCTTCGCTTTCTAGTATGTAGTTACAGTATGTGATAAACTTGAATAATATTTAAATTGTTTTCTGTGTAATTTACAAGATACTATATGAATATAAAACTCTTATGTGATGCAGGTTTCCATTTTTTCGTAGTATAACAAATCCAGATATAAATTTTCTTTAAAAAAGTTATATTAGCCCTCAAATAAAAATTTAGGAAAAAATATTTTCCTTATCAATTCCTTGGTTCAAATATTTGTTTTTATCTATAATTGTATGTATGAGCTCTTTTTATTAATAAGTGTCATCATCATCCTCATCATTATCCTCATCATCACCATCTTCATCTTTTCATCATCGTTCTCATTATCCTCTTCATCATCATCACCATCATCATCATCAGCATCATCATCATCATCATCATCATCATCATCTTTATCATTATCATCATTATTATCATCACCATCTTCTTCATTGTCATCTTCGTCATCATACTCTTCATCAGTGTAAACCTCCCACGTTCTGAATCTTTTTACTGATATAGATTGTACCAACGAGGAAGTCGTTAGGTTCACCTGTCTACAATGCACTTCACTTCACCCAGACCTGTGCCATTTCCTTAATTACACCGCCCCATAAACACGCACAAATATGCCTATTAGGACATTAGGAGGTACAATATGTTACTTCATCCCAGGTGTTACAAGTATCAAAGTAGTTTCCACGGTAATGTATGAATCTGAACTCGATGATGCTTTTATGTAATCCAGAATTTGATGATCTGTTTATGAAACCCCCGACCAATGAGATCTTGAAGCAAGCTATCAAACGACGAAACATTCCGCCATTACAGCATTATTAAATACGTACATTAGTATTATCACCACTGACAACAACTTTAATACCATCAATATTATTCGTAAAAGCTGTCTCTTATACACATCTAGATGTGTATAAGAGACAGGTATATAATTACTGATGTGATCTAATACTAATAGATACCTTACACCTCATCACAGTTAAACGTCATGCTTAGTAATTGCGGAAATATCAGTGACTCGTTTTGTCATTGGTTGGTATTTGCGTATGGGTCACAAGTTAACCCAGATGATCCTCAATCTCTGCTTATATATAATAACCAGTAAATTGCCATACAATTGACTCTGCGGATGAGGTCATATGTAGGCCTACTTTGATGTTTAACCTGTGAACCAGGGTTGTTATATAAGTGATGTTTTTGACTTGGCTTTTACTGAGGTGTCAAATTGTGAGTAATTTTTGGAGGGGCATACGCATCCATTAAGGGCCAGGGTTAGAATACAGACTTCAATCAGGGATAATAAAAATGTATGTTAACATCTCCTGCAAATTCATATTTGCATGTTTGAAATATTTTATTATCAGTTATTTCATGGAAGTCAGTGCCAATGGGTATCACTGTGTGTAGTAATATATAAAATTTAACAAAGAGAGTGTCAGTTCCGGCAATCTAGATGTACCATAATCATGGTGGGTGGTGGGACTAGGTCCCCCTCCCCCTTTATTTCAAATTCCTGGATCAGCCAATGTAGATCTCCCAGAAGTGACTTCTTCCAACTTGGGACCCCTGCGTAATGATTCTAAAAAAATATGTATATTTCGCGGAGATCTGGATCTGGTTAGATTATCTTTCTTAAAGTCTATTTTTATTTCACTGCGCATAGTGATACTCTTGCTGCTGACAACTAATAATTAATATGGTAAAACATGTTAAAGCATCATCAATTTGCAAGAGTTTGATATCTTCTTAGAGATTTTGCTTACTCGTGGGAATGAGAGAACTTCCGGGAGACTATCCAGACAAACTAGTAGCTCGCTAGTGTAACTCTTAAAAGGCAATCATATTTTATTTTGCTCATGGTCGTGACAGTCTATCTGAAAACAGAGTCGGTATATCGTGACGTCAGTACCCTTCAATCAGGCCATATGAGAATATGCATACAGGGAATGGCCCGACACCAATAATATGTAAAAAGTAACATTAAAACTGAGAAAAAAGTGATGTAAAAGCAGTGCTTGGAGGTTTTTGGAAGCTCACTGGAAACACCAAAGTGTGGGTGCGGCCCTCTGTGTTAAATCAAAAATTCACTTTGGCCCTCCAACCAATTTTTATACCCACCACTGAGTTAGGAGATTATTGTATGTAAACCATTTTCAAACTAAGTGCAGATGGAATTGTACATGTGTTAAGCATCAATCAGGAGTAAATTATTTGTACTTAATTGTTCACAAGATATTTTCTAAGCAGTCAGTAGAATACAATTGAGTTTAATGAACCTTAGATTGGTGTATGTACTCAAGTAGGTATATTTAAAGTGCAAGAGTATTGAATTACAAATGATATAAACAAGTTTTTTACTATACTTTAGTTATGTTAATTCAGTAATCAATATTGTTATAATTAATTCATTAATAAGGCCGATTAATAATCATAAAAAAGTTATCCCTGTTTTTTGGCAAAGGGAGGGGTGGAGGCTCCCTCTTTTTTATAATGTATAATCTATAATAATTACCAGTGGATTCATAGTGTTGAGTGTCAAATTCAATGTAAAAACCGTAAAAGTTTAGGATCCTTTTCTCATTTATGCAGTTAACAAAAGAATTTGAACAAAAAAAAAGCAAAAAAAAAAAAACTAAACCTATTTCTTTTTGACTTCACGAAACAGAACACCCAGAAAATTTAGAAATCAAAACATCTATTTAAGCTATGAGAAATTTTTACTTCTGGAAAACACTGGGGTAAATGGTATACAATGTGTACAAATTAGGTTAGGCATATGACTTACAATTCAAATAGAAATATATAATATAAAAGAAATACAAAATGTTATGTTTGTTTAAGTTTATAATAATAATAATAATAAAAACTTTATTTAGATACAGAAAAACTTGTTCACCACAATGGTGTTTTTCAACAAGGCTGTAAAGGCATTGTAAAACTCAACAAAATAGTAATTAAAACAAAAAGGTAGAAATAGACTAATTACAAAAGAAAATCACATTAAGGCCTACTGAAAAAAAACTTAACTACATTAACTAAACTGAATTTATTAAATACACTTACATCATTAACTATAATACTTTTAACTGATTTTTATCTGTTATAAGACCATTATTTATAGAAAATAATCAGTATTAACATTTAATAAGGAAATATAAATGAATGATTTCATTTCAGTCAGTTCATAATTCTGAAATGATATTTCAGCTTCATTTCAGTATTAGTAACATTGAACTTTATACAGATAGAATTCAATGATCTGCTTCTTGTAATGAAACACCATGGTTACCAAATCATTAACACCATTAAACGGTACATTAAAAACCAAACGACAAATTAACCAAATTAATAACAAAGATTTGTATAATACACATTTCGATTTGAAGATTCTGAAGGCGCTTATTCGTACAAGAAGACTATTTTGCAGTTTATATTTCTATTAAAACTAATTTTATGGTTTATTTTGTAGAATTAAATTAGATCATTAAGAGAAGTAAACACATGTCTCAGTAGCAGATTTTGATCCAGATGGTTAATGGTGTGTTTTCCCTATTGTAACTACTGTAATAAAAATTTTCCTTACTTTTTCCAATATTAAAACTATGCCATGCCTCTTTTTACCTCTCCAACTTCTTTCTCCTGGTTTCAAATTCAGGTTGTAATTTTAAAGACTACTCTTGTTCCTCAAAACTTGCTTAATTTGATTTTTAGCTATTTTAAAAAAATTTAATTCAACTATGTGTTTGTTAGATGAGTTTTAGTAGAAGTGAATTAATTTGAGTTTTAAAAGTTTATAAATATTTGAATATTGGACACGCAAACATCTAGGTAAATTGTCTTGGCAACAATATTGATGAACTTGTTGATGGTATAGTTTATAATTGATTAGTCTAAAAACAGTCTTTGACCAACATAATATGGGATTATTGAGTGAATTCATGCCTAGCAAAGATTTTTTAACATGTTTTGCGGCAAACCATCTTTCATCGCGCCATTGATTGGAATGCAGCCGATTGACTCATAGATCGAGCGAACAATCGGTAGCGACATGATGCAAGAGATATGTGTGCTCACACTTCATCCATTTTCGAACAAGGCCCATGCAATGATGGACATATCCTTGCTGTAAGCTCATCAATGTCAGTCATTCTTACCTACAACTATATATGGACATGGCTTGCTTGGCACTTTGTCAATCAGCAAGAGTTTGAGTGACATTATCTCTTAAAGACGTAAGGGAAACCTAGGTCAATAGGATTACTTACTGACTTAATGCGTGTCATAAAAAAATTCATCAGAATCTGCAGTAAGTTTGGGGTAGGGGGATGGGTGAAGTGAGTTTTGGAAGGTGGGGGAGGGGGTTGCAGTAAGTAAGTGAGTTTGTGGTTAGGAAGGTGGAGAAAATAAATTACTTTATACTGGCCACAGAACTTCAGTACTTTTTACTAATTTTTACTGTATTTTCAAAAATATTTTAAAAAGATACTGTAGAACTAAAGCATTCTTACTTTCAGATCAATCACATTAGCCTATAGGCTCTTGGTTTTTGTTGTCGAGTTAAATGAAATCAGTTATGAAGTAATATTAAAAGAAAATGTAAATATTATTAAATTCATTTAAATATGACTTCAATTTATAACAAATGTTTGAAATATGTCAATCATTTGATAAGATGAAAATCATCTTCATCATTGTATCAATATGAATGTAGAGAACTTGGTTTTTGTTGGCTAGTTAGATGAAATCTCTTATGAAGTAATATTAAAGGGAAATGTAAATATTATTAATTTATCAAGGAATTAATAATATTAAAGGGAAATGTAAATATTATTAATTCCTGGACAAATATTGCTTTTTAATTTATAACAGACATTTCAAATAATGTCAATCATTGATAAAAATATGAAAATCATCATTTTTATGAATATGAATGTAGGCCCTTGGTTTTTGTGGCAAGTTAAATGAAATCTCTTATGAAATAATATTAAAGTAAAATGTAAATATTATTAAATTCCTCTTTAAATATTGCTTTTCATTTTATAATAGTACTTTGAAATATGTCAATCATTTATAAAAATATGAAAATCTTCCTCATTGTATTGATATGAATCTAAATACACTTATGTTTCTGTTTTCATCCCATCACATCTCAAGTCAATATTTGACATAAGTCATTCAAAATTAATATCACACCAATTGTGAGTTATTAGGCCTATATAAACAAAACATAGTACATTAACATATTAACAAACATAACTAACATATTTGTAACATATTATATTGGTATTAATTAGTATATTAGTAATATTAGCATTACTGTTATATAAATATTAATATTGATAAATTTCTTTTTTCTCTGTATTTCATCTTATGACCTCTTGCACCATTATTTGGTATTATGTCAATCAACGTATAAAAAAATTAAATTGAATTTTAATAAACATATTAAACATATTTGTAATAAAGCCAATAGAACACTAGGTTTGATCAAACGTAATTGTTGAAAGATTTGAAATAAAAAAAGTGCATTAATTAAATTAAATTTTACATTAGTTAGACCACAACTTGAAATGGGTATCATTTTATATTATAGAGTGTGCAATACTCTAGCTGCTAAATTAAAAGTTATTCAGCGTAGATTTTTAAGGTTTGCATGCAAGGTATGTGATGTTCCCAAATATAGTTTAAGTCTTCCTACATTAGAAAATAGGCATTTATATCTTGACTGTATTTTTCTATAACTGTTAATAATTACTATGGCCCTTTTTTACTTTCTCTGTTTGGACTCTGTCAAATCAAGGCGTTGTCTTAAGGCCGCATCTTCTCTTTCATATTCCTTTTTCTAGAGTTAATGCCTCTAAACATGGGTTTAACATCAGACTTCCTGCCGATAAAACTAGTGATGTTTATTTTAATTTGTTATGTTTATTTAAAACTAAACTTAGAAGTTGTTTGTATGTTTAGGCTTTTGCTGACTTTTTTTTTATCCATGTTTTGTATTTCTTCGTTTTGTCACTGTTACATGTATTCCATTCTTTTAAAAGCGGGCATCCCGCTGTTGGATGGGAATTGAAATAAAATTTTAAAAAATAAAATCATACTAACCTTATTATATAAATATAAATCCTATCAAACCTAATAAATTTCTGCTGACATTATGTTTATCTCATGACATCTCTAACCACTATTTACGTAAAATTACTATTAAACTTTTGGTAAAAAATTTTATTTCATTTCATGACATCTATACCATTATTTGACATGTCAATCAACTAGTAAAAACATTAAAATCTTACCAACTATCATGTAAATTATACTAGTAAATTTTTTGTTAAAATATTATACGTTATTTAATCTCTTGACATCTCTAACCATTATTTGGCACATGTCAGTCAACTGATAAACATTAAAATCATACCAACCATCATATTATGTTAATAAATTTCTGTCAAAAATGATATTCATCTCGTGACATATCTATACCATTATTGGTCAATCAACTGGTTAGAACATTAAAATCACATCAACCATAATTATATAAATATTAATAAATCTGTTAAAAATTGTATTTGCATATTGTATGTAAATCAAGGACACAAGTCAACGTGTGGTATTTTACTGTATTTTTATTGTGTATTAATATAACATAAAGTGGCACACGCTTGATTGCAATTATGGACAAGAGGAATCATTAGAAAATATTCAACAAAGAAATAATCCCATAACTGGTTATAATAACTACTTTTGGCTAAGCGTGGTGGGCTGTTGACTTGGAATAACTCATCCGCCCCTTTGTTCAGCTACATAAAAACATAAAAATCACACCAACATTTGTTATATCTTATTTTACACATGGTGTACCGCAAAATATAACATGTTTTTCTGTTACAGTGATATAAATACAGACATTGTGTCGATCAATGTAGCTTTACCCAGGTGTATATGCTGGATTAGAATATGACTTTGACGTACCAAGTGTATTGTCATAGTGTCGATTACATGCCATGCTACTCGCCAGGGAGGGGTGTAGTTTTCACACCCTTTCGAAATTGTATACGGTGTTTCCAACTGCTAGTTTGTCTTTGTTATATGAGAGACAGTTTTGTTTGAATATTTGAATCATATTTATGATGTTTATTGATTTTTATGTGTATTTTTTTTTAGACAGTCGTTCGCATATAAATTTATAGCCAATGCCAACTTCTGCGGATAAATCAAACTTCCACCAACTGTGTCGCAACTCATCTTCATTATTTTGGTCTTAAATTTATGGTGCTGTAATTTAAGTGCCTTGAGCATTACTTGGAAATTGATATTGCACTGTACAAATTGTTATTAGCTCTGTTATATTATATAAATTAAATATAATATAACCTTAAATTCATATTTCATAAAAATGTCTCTTCCTGATTTTGTGCTCATCAATTTAGTAATATTCTTTCATGGATCATGTGTGAGTATTTGAATGTTACAATTCATGTTTTATTGTACACTTTCAACAGCATTGAGCTCAAGAATTTGACGTCCACATGGTTGGACTAAATGTCAAGTACACGAAGTGGTGGTGTCATGGGTTGAATAAGGGAGTTCAAGGTCTTTATCCCCAGTTCCCAGAAAACAGTACAGCCCACATATTATCTTTAATTAATATTTCGTTCCTGATCCAATTCATTCAAATGGCTACAAAAAGGCTATGTTCTGTGTTAGTCTAGTGAAATGTACAGTATTAAGGCTATCCGTTTATAAGACGACCCACAAGTTTGAAAAGATTTTTGAACGATTTTTGTATACCAGGCATATAAGATAAATCCCTTCCTGTTTCATTGTCGGAATTCCATTTTATGGTTTCAATGTCCATTAAAATCTTATTTCCCCACATTAATTGCATTCATTACATTTCATTCGCATGTTACAGACTACAGTATCCGTACAAAAGATGAACATGGTTTAAAAATAAAAAATTTATATGTGTTCGGCGTATAAGACAACACCTGTTTTCTTTAATCGTAATAATGGGCACATTCCCCCTCTAACCCTCCAGCCGCCACAACGGTCTCAAATTGATGCTTTACATCTAGTTATCTTATCCTACAAATGTTTTTTTCCTTTGCCTTGCCTCCCGTTTCATTAACCCAGCCACCGCCAGTGATCTTATCTTATGTTAATGTAAATGGTGCTGTACTGTATTCACAACATCTTAGCTGATTAAAATCATGGGATTTGATTTCACCAATCCACAGCATTACTTTAATAATATTTTTTATGGTTCAGTGAATTCACAAAAAGTTCAATGTGTATCCAACTAATTATCTGCAATTAACTCCTACTTAAGTTTTGAGAAGTTACAGTTTAAGTTGTTATTGTACCACCTAATAATGCCATTATCCTCCCCTGGGATTTGTATCCATACCATAAGGGATGCACTCAGAAAAATTAGCCAAAAGTTTAACTTAGGAAAAACTAATGTGGAGATTAGTCGAGGTCACCCCGGAAACCAGCATGCTTTACAGTGACACCAGGATTGTAAGCAGGGATCTGATTGGTTGAGATGAAGATGGGAAGGATTGTGATTGGTTGAATAAAGTAGCTAATGAGGGAATGAATGGGAAAGTGAACTGTTCCAAATGGAGCCAAAGTTTCATATTTGTTTTAGTTAGTCTTGACCTCTGACTAAATTTAGCTGCTATGTAAAAAACAAATTTTTACACCAGTTCTGATTTGTTATATTGTACATGTTTTCTTCAAAGAAAATGATGTAGTATTTGTGCATATAGTGTAGGAGATGTAGGGATCAGTTAGTATTTCTACCAGTTACCAGTAAACCTTAAATTTACATTTAACCATTTTCGGCCATATTTTTGCGCTAAATGTCAAAAGTGGGAGGATTTTTTTCATAACCAAAAATTTTTAGTATGTACTAACAGCATGTGTACACTTTTTTATATAAGAACTTTTTGCCAATTTAAAGCTCAAAATGTTCTTATTGTGTTTTTATTTTACATGCTTTTCAAAGATAAAATTATTATTGTACAGTAGATATATATTACTCTACTGTCTTCAGACGGTATTACATAGTCACACCTACTATGCCTAAGGTAGAGATAAGACCAAGATAATTTTACTGGTATTTTTTATTAGTTTTTTGAGGTTTTTTAAAAAATAAAAACATCATTCAACATTTTACCACAGCCTCAATTTGTTCTTATTTTGTTATTATTTTATTCAGTTTCTTATAAGATGCAGGAATACTTCTACTAGAGCAGGTACTGCTGGTCATTATAATTTGCCCAAACCGAGAACTGAAATGTTTAAAAGTAGTTTTATTTATAAAGGTCCGTCCTATCTTAATTCACTTCCTAATGACATACGAAATTGCAATACATTTTATTCTTTTAAAAATAAACTAAAAATAGCACTAAAATCATCTTAATGACTGCTTTTTATTAAAATTGAAATTTTATATCTTGTTTATGCAATTGTTTTTAAAAAATTTTAACGAAAATCTATTTTATAATTGTGCTTTATATATTTTACATGTATTACTGTATTTGTTTTGTTATAATGTATGTTTTGTATTTGTTATGAGGGCCTCTTTGAGTCAGCATCACTGTAAGAGCTACCCTCATAAAAGAAAGTTGAATAAATAAATACTAAATAAATAAAGATGTGTTTTTATAAAATAAAAAAAAAGTGTATATGAATGATTTACTATGAAAGGTATTGCTACCTGCTATACAAGACAGTAATATACCACACTTGCTAATGGCTATCCTTGCCCTTTAATAACTAAAATAAAAAGTAAGATACTTACAACAGAATATATAGTGATGAGATTATTTAATTTGTTTAATGAATATAATAATTATATTACATAATACTGCACATGCTCTAATGTCACTCAGTCGAGTAATAGCACAAAAGTAATGTAAGATCCTACATACCTATATATTACATTCCTTAAAACTATTTATGTATGTTTTTCATGTTATGTATCTTGTATACTTCTCATTTATATTGTTGAGGGCCCCTTAAAATCAGCTCAAGCTGGATGGGTCACCCTCTTGAAATATGGTTATATAAATAAATAATAAATATTACTTTACAGAGTGATAATAGTAGGTACTTTTCCCCTTGTTTTTATACCAGGTAGTACATATGGATATCAATATGTATCATACAATATTTTCTTGTTTTCAGTGAGTTTATTTGAATGTATTTGTATTGGTTTGATTTAAAAATTCAATTTAGATAATGAGTATGGGAAGTATGAATTTAATATTAATAATGCAATTATAATAATGGTATTGAAGAAACTGGCAATTTCCTTCTTATACTATTGGCCGTGAATACTCTTCAGCTGTCTTTTCTACTCACATGCCTCCTTACCAAATATTTAAAAATATTTTATAATAAATAAAGCTTATCCATGATACAAAGTATGGATATATAGAATATGGAGTAGTAGGCCATTTTTTAAAGAAAAGAAACAAAAAGGCCAAATATACACTTGTCAAAACAATTTTTATTTTGAATTTCTTCCCCACTTACAAATATTAATTTTAATAAGGCCTTATAAAAAATATTAGTTTATCACCATATCTAGGCTGGAAATTGATGAGGGAGGGAGACTTTTTTTTAAATTTTTTATTTTGCTAAAGCCAAATATCACCCTTGGGTTATTTGCTGGTGCATTGATATTCAAAGTAAAACATGATTTAGATAATACAAACAATATCTACTAACTATTTAATTTTAAAAAATGGAAAAAATATATTTTTTTGAGTACCATAAAAGACATGTGCGTGAGGGTGATAAGCTGTAATTTTCTTTTTATTGAGCCTAAACGCTAAGTATAAAAAGTCTCACCTCAGAAACATAATTGCAATTTTGGGCATGAAAACAAAAGGGGAACATTCTTTATGCCCATTCCCTCGCCAACACTGGTATATTACTTTGTATCATGCTGAAGGTTAAATTGCTTGCCTTTCAAACCTTGGTCTTAGGTTCAAATCCTATATTATTCAATATTTGTTTTATGACTAAAAATAACTTCTTTCCTGAAGCACCTTGCTGAGACTTGATCACCATACATTAAACACTCAAACCCTGTTTTTGATCCAATACGCTGTCCTCTGAAAACAAAAATAATTAAAATCGTTGACAAATATCATTGACAATGCTCTTGTAATACATTTCAAACTCATTATGTATAATCAAAACCTACTTACACTCCATAACAGTGGACGTATCTATTTTAATTTGTTTTCATTGTCAACTATACTCTACCTGAGTACACCCCCAGGCTAGGTTTCCTAAGCATTGTGGGAATCAGGTTTCAAGTTCAAACGCCACATTGACCTGCGTTATTCTACAATCAGTTTTTTTGTTGTCTTATAATAGAATAGAAACACTGAGAGAATACTTCACATTCTGTTTTATTGTTAACAAAATATCCTCATTTCATACAGTGTACCTACTGTATTACTGAATGCACAGATAGACAACAAAGCAACATTACATTTTTTAGTATAGAAACTAGGGGAAAAACATGAATTATTTCTGTTTATGTTGTTTCCAATTTCCACATATTTCAATGTTGATGATGATGATGATAATAAATATGATGATGAATGCATTCTCAATAAAAAATAAACCTTTTTTTCAATTCAAAGGATAACAATGTGGTGCAATGGTCTACTGATGTTAACAAGTTTGTTTATTTCCCCCTTACTCAAAGCAGCATTACATTTTTTAGTGTAATATAACTAGGAACAAAAACAAATTTTATTTTCTGTTATTTTCCACATTTTATTTGAATTTAATACAATATATGCAGAGAATAAGATTAAAACATCTTTGCAATGTACCAGTATAAATCTATGTAAATTGTAAACGGCACTCACATTGTACTGACAATTTTTATTACAACCACAACCTTTCTTCAAGTGAACTTTTTTTAGTTGTATTGTCAATATATTTAGCCCAAAAAAAAAAAAAAAAAAAAATTATTAGTTTATTTCCCTTGCACGCATGTCTTCTGTGGTACTAAAAAAAATGAATTTAAATTTTTTTTTTTTATTAAGTAGTTAGTAGATATTGTTTGTATTATCTCAATCATGTTTTACTTTGAATATCAACGCACCAGCAAACAACCCAAGGGTGATATTTGGCTTTAGCAAAATAAAAAAAGTAAAGAAAAGCCTCCCTCCCTCCCTCATCACTTTTCCAGCCTAGATAGAGTGATAAACTAACAATATTTTTTATAGGGCCTTATATCCTTTTTATTAAAAAAAAAATTAATTTTAATATGTTATTACTCTATTGCCTGTAATAAATATAATTAACATTTGTAAATTTATATATTGTCAATACTGTAGTAGGAAATTGTAAATATGAAATTTCAATAAAGAACAATATTGTTTTCTTGATGTAATTTTTTTTCTTGAGGTATTGATAATAAATTATGCAAATTATAATATTTTTGGTTAAGGAGTGTGAATGAACACAAATATAATATTTATTTATTTATTTATTTATATTTCATTTTTATCTATTTATTTATTTGAATATTTTATTGAACATTGTGCGAGTATACTCAACCAAAGTTATGCACTGTAACGGAAGATGATGATGATAAACACTTTTTTTTTTATAAGATCACATTTTATAAGAACACTAAGGCTGAAATTGCTTAAAAATTAAGCACAAAATATGAACAAATTGAGGCTGAGGTAAAATTTCAAATGAGGTTTATATTTTTAAATACCAAAATATTATATCTGTACATTATGTGCAGTAGGTGTGACTGTAATACCCTCTATAATACAATACAGTAGGTGTACCTATCTGACATTTGGGGGCCATTTTTTGTGTGGTCACTTTCACCTACATTCCAGTACAGTGCATACAACCGTACAATTAAATCTTTTTTTGTTTATAAGGTTTGTAAACTAAGAACAAAATAAGAACATTTTGAGCCTGAAATTGGCCAAAAAATAAGAACACTGAGTCTGGGCAAATTTTTAATGGTTCTTATAAAAAAAAAAGTGAATATGAATATCTATGCTCTACTGGAATATAATTTTTTGACTAAATTACATGTTGGCCTCTACAGCCAACAAAAACTCTTTCCCAGAAGAGCAAACTACAGTTTTAAACCATATTAACTTTTTAGTGTGTTCTTGGTATATATAAGCACATAAATAGATATTTCAGGACTGATAGGTTGCTAAACATGATGATGATCTTCCTTCCTGAACTGAGGCTAATTGGAAGTCTCACAAAAAGATT
Source organism: Anneissia japonica (assembly GCF_011630105.1). Lineage (NCBI taxonomy): Eukaryota > Metazoa > Echinodermata > Crinoidea > Comatulida > Comatulidae > Anneissia > Anneissia japonica. The sequence continues at coordinate 1,044,115 of NW_022720123.1, read as the reverse complement.
AAAAACAAATGTACCATTACAAACCACCGATAAATAATACATTGATTATAGAATATGTGATGTGGAGTTGATTAAATCATGAAATTTACAATAAACTCTATATTAATAAAGTATAACAACTTTATAATAATTTTTTGGGTTGAAGTTTTAAATTTACTTTAGTAGAATCAGCTAATCTCCAGGTCACATTCCTTGGTAAGCCAGGTTGTTGGAAGTTGTTAAAATGCAATTATGGAACTTGGAGGCCTACCAGTACTTGTGCAGTACAGTGCAGTACCAGCAACCTGTTCTGAAAGACTGCTGGTAGTAATTACCAGTGTAAATACTTTTATATCATTGTTCATCTGTTATATAGTATATTTCAGATAATTTTTTGATTGGGTTTTTTTTTTAACAGAGAGGAGTTTTATATTGTCTGATGCATCTTAAATATAAATCAATTTTTGTAAGCATCATTGACATTACAGTAGCTATAAATTAATATCAGGAGCAAGATGCTTCAGAAACATGGAGCATATTTAGCTATTAATAGTTCGAGGACCAAAGGGATCACAGCAGGGGGTAGGGATTTCAAAGCTACATCAGATAGTTCAAGCCCCATTGGCAATTATTTGTCGGACCCCTAAAAAATTATATATTTGCATCAAAATTTTTTATGCAATACATTGTAAAAATTCTCAGAACGGCTTAAAATGGCCCAAAATTGCAGTTTTTCTGGCAGCCACCACCCACAAGGGTCCTCCACCAGGGCTTTCCTCTCTGGGTCTGCCTTTTACAACCTGTGGGGTCAGGCGTATAAGACAACCTCCTTGTTTATTCGTACATTTTGCTGCTTTTTACGATCTTGATACTGCATCTAGCTGTCTAAAATCAGAGTCAAATGTAGGGCCAATCTTATAAATTTTGGTGCTTCCAAATTTTCGAAATCTTATTTCTCCGCGAAATGCGTTCATTTATAACAATTAGTAAGTCTAGCTTCATTTCAGTAGTAGTAAATTTACATGTTACAGATCCGCACATAAGATGAATATGATTTGAAAATCAAAAATTTATATGTTGTGCGTTTAAGACAACCTCTATATTTCGTTCGTTGTCTTTGTCTTATATAGTACTTGAGAATATACGGTAGTACTAGAGTAGAAATAGTAGCAGGGGGTAACCAAAGAAAAAGAAAAAGTCTAATTTGTAATTTCATGAGTGTAGAAACAGGGGCAGATCCAGAATAGGTGAGTAGCACATAACATTGATTTGCATTGAAATTTTTAAAATTTAGTAGCAAAATGGGGGAATGTGCCCCCCATTCCCCCTGCTGGATCCGCTCTTGAGAAAATCCATAATTTAAGAAAAGTCCACACTATCAAGTTTTATGTGACAGACTTGTGTGATTTGCCCATATATGGGCATGATGATATCATATTACACCTAAATATGGGCATATCACAGTTATTTGTCACATAAAATTTTTACAGTGTGGACAGACCTTTGCAAATAGTAGCCTGAGGTTTATATAAATGCTACAGGATTTGAACCCAAGACCCTGGAATGTGAAGGGAAGCATCTTAAGCACCATGCTTAAGCACCATGCTTCAGCTCCATTGCATCCATGGTACAGCTGGTTTTCTCAAAACCTTTTCATATAGTCAATCTTCTCTGCAGTTGAAAACTAAGTACACTACTGCACCACCTAGGCCAGCACCATGGCCATGTTCATCATCTTCATCTTACTCATTGTCATAATCATTAGTTTCTCATCCGATTGTTTTACAGTACATTTGTGTAATTTCCGTTCAGAAAATGAAAGGTTGTGAAATATTGTAGCCAGATAAATAAACATGTGAATAGAAGAAAATATATTGGCTAGCACCCAAACCACAAATATGGGTTTACACCTTCTCAGAAAAGGAATCTGTTTATACCAAAGTTGGCATCAGTTATGTTAAAGTCCTTGTTTTCATTCAGATGCATTATTAACCTTGATATTTTTTTTATTCACTTCACTCAGATCCGATTCATTGATAAAAACAAACAAGCAAATCCTTAACATTGTCAAAATTTGTTAAAAACATCCAATAATCCTGTCTACTAGCAATGGTGCAAGAAGGGTGAAGTAATTCAATTTTGATTTTTTTTTGGATAACACTATCCCTTGTTTTATGGCTGAAAAGGTGTCTCCTTAATATGGGTGTTCCAAAATGAGGGGTTCTACTGTATTAATACTAATATTTTGCTTATTTGTTATGTTCTGAAGATATTTATTCGCTTTAAAAAAATTAAAAAAACATTTATTAATATGAGGGATTTTTTTTGTTCTGATTTCCAAGTAAAAGTTAATAACTTGACTTAAAAACACAAAGTATGCAATTCATGTTTTAAATGTTAGTGTTCAAGGTTAAGAATTATCAATCTTTGCTTAGGAAATTGCTTAAGTCAAAAAAGGATGAGGTGGGCCTTAAGCAAACTACTTATGCTCATTTATCAAACCATCTTAGCAGAGTCTTAGCTAAAAATTCAACCTAGACAATTATATTGACACAAATGCGTACATGCAACTTTGAAATCAGCCATTGTATTGTAAGGGTACGTACATGTAGCATTTCACAATTGTTTGCTAGCAAGAATAGATTTTAGCAATGTGTAGTGCCTGAACTAAACTTTAAAAGCAATGTAAAATCATGAAGACAGACCTTTTGAACTTTGTAATAAGCATTATCAAAAACGAGTCATTTACGATCTTAGACCTAATTTTTTTTGTGCATTGGCCTGTTGCCATGCTTCATCAACCACTTTCAAGTAGCCTTTTCAGTACCACGTTATGGATGAATCGCAAATGTAATTCACTATATCCACCCTGCAATAAGATAAAAATATTTTCATCCTGAGCAAGGTATATGTGCACCATAAAAAAATGTAAGCTAATATTTTTGTAAAATTACTGATAAAATCTGACTTCATTAAAATCATGAATTTAAGGCAAATTTTAAGATGATATTTTTGCTAAGTAAGTTTGATAAATCCATTCCCAAGTGTATTACCTCACCGCAGATAGTTTATCTTAAGTTTTCTAAAAATAATGACTTGCCTTTTACCACTTTGTAATTAGGATTGATGGTTCACAAGAAAAAAAAACATTTCCTATTTAAATCAGATTTTTTTTAGCATGTTTGTAACCATATTATCTTGTCAGCATTGCAGATTACATCTGTACCAGTCAAATAATGTCATCACTCACCACGATCTTGATGAATCCATGTACAGGCAAAATTCAGCCTAACACATCATCATTAGTTTTTACAAAGTTTCCACCAATCACAAGTTACGAATATCCGAGCCAACATGATTGAGAGAACCAACCTTGCCATCAGCTGAGAGATTGGAGAGGAGGCAGTTGTTGATTTTCAATGGAACGCTGTCACCAGCTGGAAGATGAAAGTGATTTATATTGCTTCGTTGACATCCATGATGGAAAGGCTTCTTGTCGAAAGCTTTTCAGGAAGAAAAAGAATTGTATTATAGTTCATCTTCTGTCAAAAGACTCCTTGAACTGCTGACTGGTGTTACGAACTATAGCAAGAAAAAATCTCCATCAGGTACGGATGCCAATCTTCTGGCAGACATCACATTTGTAGTGTGTGTGGAGTTACTGTACAGTGGCTGCCAACTGATGCCTCAATATTTATTATGCTAGAACTTCAACAAAGATGGTGATATGTAGTCATCTGAAGATAGTACAGTATTGCACTATGTTTAATAACATCAGTTTTTTTGTATAAGAAGTTCAAATCAATGATGTAACATAACTTGTTTAAATACACATTGCTTTTAACCCACGTTTAAGAGTTCCATGTAAAACACAAAATGGATGGTGAATCCACGCACTTATTACCAATCATTCTAGTCTGCGGTTTTATTTAGGGAACTTCTTCAAAATGTGATCCCAAGATACAATGCGTTTTGGTCTCATTTTGTAACATTTGTCTTATATGTGACCCTTAAAGCCTATTGTTCAATGTCTTCTAGGATTATAGCGTACCAAGGATATTATTAGCATATTTATGAGGTTGATGCTAATGTTTTGAAAATAATAATGTTGCAGAAGGCTAGCCCCTTAAGATTAAGTCGTAAAAATAGTTATACAAGTCTCAAACCATAAAATTATTTGGACAGTGTTTTTCTCATTTATTATGGCAGATTTTTTGATAATTCAAGTCCATTGGATAGAATATTTCACAGAGCAGTCATAGTAAAACATTAATAACACCTAATTGGAAACACGTTAAGGTAAAAGAACTTTTAAATTCAGAGACTCAAAACAATGGAATAATTTACCTGCTGAATTAGTACTACTGCAACAGAAAAAATAAATGAATTCAAAAATTCTATCTATATTAATTCAAATGTGATTTAGTTAAGATATTTACCTATTCTTACCATTTTTTATTAATTTTTTTTTTTACTTTGTTTACTTTACTTTAATTACTTTTTACTATACTTTGTAACTGGACCATTTGGAAAAGCAGTACTACACTACTGAAAATGCAATCCAGTAAAATTAAAGAATAAATAAATAATAAAATATAATTGATATAGCACTTACGGCAATTATCGTAGTCCGTATATGGAAGGTGTACCACATATATGGCAAAAATGTGGTCCATATATTGCAAATATTATGAATAGTAAGTATAGCAAATATATTGCTTAGGCCTATACCGTACGGTATATGGCTACACATGCCAAAAATATGACCCAGATAATTGACATATATGGCCAACAATATGAGCCACATTGGTAAAGTTAATTTAGATCCTCATATATGGCATTATTAACAATAATAATCAATACTTAACAATATAAAGACCCCACCATTTTGAAAAAAATCCCTGTATTAAATGATTATTCATTCATGAAATTTTGGAGAACAGAACTAAGGTACTAAAGTGTGATTCAATAGAATGAAACTATAACTATTTCTGGAGGCCTACTTGTTATTTTCCCTGTTGTGTTATAGTCGCTGCCCTTGATCTCTTTACAGAGAATAGCTTGCCGAACGTGTCAGACGTATAATAAAATTGAACTTGAGAATTTAATTGCCCTAATAATGGGCTTAACTTCAAGTGCCACAAGATAAAGTATAGAAATACTCATGACAATAGATACTCGCACGGTTCTATTCTTATCACATTTTTTTTTTATCACTCCTTTTATTACCAAAATTGAGATGTGTGTGTCTGCTGCTATAACCTTCCTGGTCTGATCTGGGGCACTATCTGACCCAAATACTGGTGAGACACTGATTTCACCCGGGCATTGATGACTGGGGCTGGTGTGACCCAGACAGTGGTCTGGGATACACAATTTTTTTGTATTAAAAATAATAGGTTCCACTTACAATAGCAGATATTGTATGCCAGTTGCACTGTGAAGTATACAAGGAAGGTCATTATTTTGTATCTGACCTTTTGTCTGTTTTTTTAATATTAAAAATGAAATAAACTACAGTACAGTGTTTATATTTGTTAAATTGTTTTTCTTGTTCTCAAGTAACAAACTTAAGACTGGCAGAAAAATATGGAAAATTAAATTCATAAACTATTGGTATAATCATTTTTTTTTTAAAGGAGACTTGTATATTGTGCCTTGAGTCAAAGATTTGATTGGATTGAACAATGTAAGAAAATAAAAATAAATAGGCCTAAATAAAAAGAATCAATATTAAATCCATATTCTTAAGCTAACTAAATAACAAGTTATACAATGGCCAAAGGGAAATTCTACACATTTTGCCTCCATTTAGGAATAATAATTTAGGTAATATACAAAGCAATTTATAAATGTTACTGAAGTATATATGAAATGAAAAATCATTTTAAAGGGTGAAAAAAGGAGGTTGACATTACTTTGAAAAATGTGGATAAACCACCAAACAAGATAAAAGAAGACAGAATGAGATAGAAAAGAGAACATGATGATAGAACAGAAAACAATGTTGAAAATCTGAATACATAAACATAGACTGAAACATCTGCACTGTAGTGATGAAAACAGGAGATAAACTATATGTTCAATATTTGGATGTCATGTTATAATTTTGATCTATATACATCTTGATAATTCGTCTCAAAAGTGAATAGGTCTTTCAGTTTCCCTTTTTATTTCCGTTAAAAGTTGTCAATATTGTCCCTCGTGATCTTTTTTTTGAAGGCTTTGAAACCCTAAACCTTTATTTCGAGAATAGATAACTGTTTATGAATGACTAAGGGGAAATATGCACACAAAAATATCCACAAAAAATAAACCTTAATTTTTCAATTCTTCACTTGCATAAGATAGCCCTGTTTATAGTTTTTTTCTTTTGTATTTTTATTGTGTTTCACAGAAGCAAAGTCGAATCTATGTTCTGTTGTACAATGGAATCAACATCTCTCCATATGCATACCACAAACCTTGTTTCTTGATCTTTGCATTCGTACAAATAATCCTATAAATGATATATATGAATTGTATATTTTTTAATGAACTCTTAAAACTAGTTATATTTTGATTGAAATGATTTTATTGTCTATCCAAATGCTGAAATATTATTATTACTGTGTTCTAATCTTTGCTCAAAACCCTTGAATTAATATTATTGTAGACCTTATTATAATTGTAACAGTCTTTGTTGAAAAGAAAAGTAACTGTCGGTGAGATTGTACTGTCCAACTGATAGTGTGCGGACATGTCAACCTGTAGAGAGATGGTAATAACTTCTGCCTCTGCCTAAGCTTTTTCTGAGGGTTTTCATATGTAAAAAAAGTCTTTAAATCAGATAAAAACAGAAATATTTTTTGATTTGGGAAAGTTTATGTACTATCTATTTTTTTTTCTGCCTGTCATGGTTTGTTGGTCTGTATTCAATTTGTTTTGTTTTGTTTCTCGTCTTGCCCTGTGCTGTCCCTGTCTCCTTTGTTAATCTCCTTTTGTTCGTTTTAGGCTGTCCCACCACAAGATTTGCTTGTCCTATCTTCTCGGGTCTTGCCTTCTTCCTTTCACTTGTTTAAATTCAATTTACATAAATAATTCCTTGTATTCACTTTATATTTTTTTAAGTAAATTCTGTTGTTATTGTATTATTAAAAAACAAAGCTCATAAATTTTGCTTTGATTGATTGATCAATTAAAAGTAGAATTAATAAACTAACAACTAAATAAATATTTTGTAACACTGACAACATCCTATAGATCATTGAACAGATACTCTTTAGCTGGTATGCACTAGCCATTAATGTGGTTACACTTCACAACACAGGAAAATAATCTGCACACCTATCCACGTACATATTTCCAGGAACGCGATCACCTGTTAGCTAAACCCCACACAGGAAGACATGTGTGCGATGAAACGGAAACACCAATACTTAGCACAGCATATCTGTCAATTATAACCATCCAATTAGGCTCTCGTAGCATAAGCATGTGTATGCAAATGAGGTTTAATTTGCATTATTCATATAAAGAGTTATTATTTAATAAAAGACAATTGAATTCTATTACTTGATATCAATTTCATATGGTTTGAAAGAGTCAAGGTGACAACTTTTGATACAATTTGTTGTGATGTATGTTGCGTATATCAGTAGAAATATACTCTCGTAAAATGCATATATATTTTATATTCATTTCACATACCTCAATATATCTAGCTATATACATCTATATAAAATAATAGAGGGAGAAAGAGTTTAAAATCAGAAAAACAGATTGACATCTTTTGGAAGATGAATACAATTTATTTTAACTACAGTACATTATTAGCACTGCATTCACAATATGTACACATAATAATAACACAGATAAAAAGTTCATTTGCTGCAATTTAGTGATTTATTTTACAAAATACAAGTCTCCAATTAAAGACCACTTTCCTGTGGTCCCAAATTAACAAATGTTTTTTATTTTTATTATTCTAATTAGAAACCAAAGCTGCTAAAGACCATGTAAACCCAGTCCCAATAGTGGTATTTAATTGGAGGGAGACCTGTATTATCAACATACTGCCTGTTAAGTATTTATTATACAAACACGAAGGAGCTATGCTACCTCAGCATCGAGGTGATGGATCCCAGGTTACCAGCTTTTTACAGATATTGAATGTTTATTGATTTTGATTTTCTATTAGTAAACTATTAATATTTTTCTTTCTTTTTGTCCATTTACAAATTAAAGAACCAAAAATCCTTGATATAAATAGTGATGGATTGGTGTATGTTCTCAGGGGAGCAGCTAAGACAAGTAATAATGATGATAATAATAAATTTCTATATCTATCGATCTACCCCTCACTATGATCCATTCGTTCATCCATTTATCAATCTAAATTCTTCCTCTGTTTATCCACCCACCCATTTCTATAGCAATTCTTCAGTCAGTTCATCCACCCACCAATTTGGCAGACATTGTAGTAAGGATCAATTGTGTGACTGATTGACCATACTGATACATAGTTTGTTTTTCTACACTGCCGCAAAAAATTATGGATGTTTTATATATATATTTTCAAATATAATTCCTAGATATTTTATAATAAAAGTTGGAGCCATATTTTATGTGCATTTTAAACTTAACTTTCCAACGTGACCATTTTCAGTAAAAACCACAGACGTTTTCAGTGTTACTACGATGATTAAATTTTACGTTAATGAAAATATAAATTTTACAGCGTATGTTAATTTCATTATTAGTTTCTGTCCATTTTTGGTTACAGGCTGTGTAATGTAATTAAATTTGATAACCGTTTTACAATGTTTGTGGATTAAACTATTCAGAATACTTTAGAATCCTATAAATTCATATTTGTCCTTGTGTTACTTATTATAATGGGTCTTATGTGTAGCTATTGCTGTCACTTTGCCAACGGGTCGGCAAATTAGCCAGCGATCAACGTATACAGCACATACTGACGTTACCCTACTGACCCCGGTTGACCTCTGAATAATGCGCTCTAAACTCGGGAGAAATCTGCCGGTCACGGAGCATTGACGTCAGTCATCAACTCGCCTTGACTGTCATTTCACGATAATTTGAGGCATAGTATTAAACAACAACGCCCAATACTACCTCTCCTATTAGCATTTTCGCCAAGAAGCCTTCTTGGAAAAAAAAATGTCTTGTGTTTCTCTATTCATATCAAATACCTATATTCCCTGCTGACCGGTATTCCAAAAAAACATGCGAAAAATCTTTCAATAGAAACACTACCACAACAGGCATTTTTGATTTTCATTTATGTACCTTTTTATTTTTTTAATCTGGTACATTTTACAATACAGTTCGTCCCTCAAGATAAAATATCTCTTGCGAGAGTAAATTCTTATATTTTATGTTAGTACAAACTTAAACATTATAATGATATATTTATAGTATATTAATATACATGCTTGTAGGTAGGACATTCTAATGCTTATACTTGATGGAATTGATGGAATAACAATGTTTGTTTTCATACTGGTATGCTATTATCGGTAGTATATATATTATATTTTCTCTTATATATGAGTATGGTACAGAAGATGTGAAAAAAACAATTTAAAAGTAGCGAAGGAAAAACATTTTTGTATGGTCTGTGGAATAATGTCTATAAATAATCTTTAACCACTTCAACATGAGTCGGAAATAACATATGAAATCAAATAGTAATTTATTCTTGAACATGCTCTTTTAATACATTTGCAGTTGCCAAAGTGATCCAAATTTATCAAATAACATTATTTTTGAGAAATAAAATCGAACTCGTATGTGACATATAAATTTACTTAAAACGTGATGAGTTAATATTCTCCTTAAGAGATTGAAAATAATTGTGTCAGAATATAGACAGATATAATGGGAGCGCATTCCATTATATAGTTTACCTGCCCTGTTTTTCTGTGGGTATTGTTCCATATTGGGACAATTGAATCTGTTAAATGATTGATTTCTTATGTTCATAACACTCACATTAGTGAATTAATATTTGAATGATATGTAGGCTTATACATGAACCATTGAAGTAGAATATAGATATTGTCATTTAAGTACTTTTATGAACATTTTTATTTAGTTTATTATAACAATATATTATGTTATATAACAATATAAGACAATAAATTTTATCTTGTATTACTAAATTTGTATTTAGTTTATTATTTCTTTATGTAGTTGGGACATATGCAGGATTGGGTGGTAGGTGGTGTACAAGAATCCCCACCACCTCAGTTCCACCATGGTTGGGGCTGAGGTGAGAAAATTTTGAGAATATGGATGGATATCAAGGTGCCTGGAAATTGCACTGTCATACTTTTAAAATCTACTGGTATTATATTTTAATAATAAAAATAATATATCAACAATACAATACAAAAATTATTTTTCTTAATACAATTAGTTTTTTGTGACATGCCTAAATATAGTTGTGATGACATCACATCATGACCATATATAGGCACATCATGACCATATATAGGCACATCATAACTGCCCATATATAGTCATGATGTGCCTATATATGGGCATACAAAAGTTTTTTTGTTAAAGAAAATTTGGTATTCTGGACAGAGCTTACATCTGATCAAACATAATTATTTATTTTATTTCAAATAATGTGTCTTTTGTATGTTAAAATTCACATGTTATCTACTTCATCACAAAAGCCCGTAATCAAGGGGTTTTGAGTGAACCCCCTCTGATAAATTAAACCAAGAGGGCATATGCCCCTAGCTCTCATATAAACCCCACCTTTTAGGTGATCCTGGGTATGGGCTTGCCATGAATGTCTACCTTTGCCTTAGTTTTGTAATTCTGGATCTGGTTTTTAGCCAGATTTAATTCTTACATGATAATGTTCTTTTGTATTTACAGCTCTATGCTATATTTTTCACATACTAACTGATAATGATTTCTTAAATGGAAATAAAATTGTATTTTTGTTGCTACCATAAAAAAATTGAAATTTCAGGATAAAATGCTGTAGTTTTTACCATGCCTGCTGCCACCATCAAATTTCCCAATAAGAAATCTTCTTCAGTTTAATTAAACGAATATAAAGTATTTATCATTCAGACCACTGAACTGCTTAAACCGAAAGGTCCACTGATTAATCTCAGATAAGATAGTATAATACATACTCCAAGTATCGAAATGCACGCCATCGTGTCGTGATTTAATATTTCGACATTAATTATGTCATCATCAGGAATGAACTGTTTACAACGCAAGATAATATTCTACCACTTGATACCCTCCATTTTTTTACCTTGCATATTCACATTTTTGTATTAATAAAATAATAAAACAATGTTTTTTTCACCTTCCCAATAATCTATCAAAAATAAAGTTTGCTTAATACAAGGTATGAAAGAAGCTCGCCTAAGGTTCCATATGAAGTTCGTAGTGTGATAAATACAAGTGAGATGGAATTAATTTAAGTTTGTCTACATTGTATGAAGTTGCTCCATACTGGTTAAGCTGTCTCATTCTTAGTGATTTGTACCAAGATTAACTTGATTAATCATATTTATATTTGATTATCATTGTATTTGTACCTGCTCCTAGGCCATGGAATTGTGTCTGATAGCCACATTCTTTTCATTTCATCAATGAATTGGATTTATTTTTGTAATCCAGTTACCTTAAGGCAGTGAAATTGAATAAAATCCATACAATTGGTACAATTTCATTTAACATTCCTTTTTTTTAGCACAATTCAATGTCATTTTCATAATGTTCTGGTCCATATTATACATGATTATTCTATATATAGAGATTTTTGTCATGAAGATAAACCTTAACTTGTAGTAAGTATTAATAGCATAATTACTTTCTTAATACAATCTGAACAAAATCATGAAATGTATGCTAAATACATTTGACAGCTGCTGCTAACAATATAATCAAAGAGGAGACGAAGCATCTTCTAAACATTTAAGTACAGCAAAAACATCAGTGAAAATCATTAGATTATGTTTTGTTGAAAGACTTGTTAATAGTTATTTCATCTTTCACTATTTATTATTACTGTACTTTGTTGTATTTGTCTTGCATATATTGGTTTACTTTTGTATTTTCATATTTTATTAATATTATGGCAATCATGGCCTTGTTGAGGATCACCCACTGGTTTATACTGACTTTCAAAATTAAGTACTGCACTTATTAATAGTTTTATTATGAAGGTTCTCACCTGTGTTTTGTTCAGTCCAAGAAACTGACAATAATAATAACATTAATATGATGATGATAATATATTGAGTTTTTTACAATAAAACTATAACACATTATTATAACATATAAATAACATATAATTATTCCCCTTTCTATATTTCACAGCCCTTCTAAGTTCTTAAAGATAAAATTGATTAATTAAAAACATAAACTTGTGGCGAACCACATTTTACGCTCTGGGATCCCCCCTTTCCCACAATTTGCACTTAAATGACTCTTGTCGAACTTGTGCTTGTTTTTAAAATGTTTCTTGTCCCCACTTTTTTTTGTGTTTTTGATTTGTCTTGTGTGAAATTTGATGTTTTTCTAGCTTCAAGTAATTGTGTACACTGTAATGGAATTGTAATTTTGTTTAATTGAATTGTAATTTTAAATAATGTTTTTGTAAATTTTTAATTTGGCTGCTATGGATTGCTTTTGTGTAATTTTAATTTTTAATATTGAATAAAAGTACCAAGATATATATAATTATATAATAAATATAACAAATAAAATATAAATATATAATAAATAACATTAGAAACACAAACATTTATATATGGTTTTATTGTGAAAAATTATGATATAATAGTAATAATAATTTAAATCGGACATAAGGGGAATATCTTGTGTGTTATTTTCCCCTTAACGTCATTTTTTTTTTAATTGTTCTCTAATTTCTCCATTGTCTAATTTCCCCTTAAGGTAGGTTTTAGTAACATAATAATAATAATAATAATAATAATAATAATAATAATAATAATAATAATAATAAGGATACAGGTGTTAATGATTATAAACAATGAATAATAATGACAGTAGTAAATGGTTGTAATCTATATAGTTCAAATTTTAATTATTTTTTCTAATTTCACTGACTTGACAATTTCATGAATAGTAATGAAGGTTGTAAAACAACAATACTGTGGATTTCTTACCTTATAGTCTTGTGGTGATAGGTACAGAGTGTGTAGTAGTTGACATGGAATGACGACAGAAACTAAATTTACAATTAAAATCTTCTTATGAATTGGAACTTAATACAACTTAGGATCATTGTCATTCCCTGATTGATAATTGGATTTACAATGGAATCGTCAGCAAATCTTGTCGTAAGCTGACCAGTTATATTTTTATCAAACTATGATTTATTTTTATTTAACTTCAGATCAATTTACCATGGTTGGCTTCTGTGACATTAAGTTGTAATTTATTTTTAGCAAACATGATTCAATTATCTTTACCTTTAAGTTAAGAAAATATTGAATAAAAATAGCAAAATGTGGAGTGAGCCCTCTAGAGATGTACAGTAACTAAATTAAATTTTCTGTTTATTTTGGAACAGTGAAGCTAATAAAATTTAATAGAATTGTAATATAAAATATAATTGTATATGTAAGTAAGCATGGATGTAAGTATATATAATGTTTCACTTTACATATAAAAATTTAATTGCAAAATAATTTCCTTGCCAAAGATAACAAAAAATATTCTTATACAGTATTCTTTGCAGACCCTTTGTGATTATTATAAATGAATTGTTGGAATTTTAGATTAAAATTAAATTAGTGTAACTTTATCTTGTAGAAAGTTGGACTGTTGGTAATGGTAATACATTTACAAGTCTGTATGCACATTGCAGGAATACACATTTAAAAACAGAAAACCTTAGGGGATATCACACATAATTAATATTAAAATCTACAAGACAAAGTGTTAGATAAACAAAAAGCAATGTTTTAGCAGAATATTGCACTTTCATTCAAGAGATATATTTAGGTAGACATGGGAAGCAGTAGGCAATTTTCTCCTTTTTTTAGTTTTACATTTTTATTCCTGGAATTTGTACAATCTATATCATAAATAATATGTCAGTTGTTAATAGCACATCATTACCACAAGATCTGTAGGCACTTCACATTAATAACTGGTTATTGTATCAAACGCCTACGTAACAGTAGTTTTAAATTAATACAATTTTGGAATGATAAATTTGGATTGTGATAGGTACTATATAAATTCTTAACATTATTTGCGTATAAAAATAAAAAATGAAAACTGAAAACAAATAATTCTCCATAGCAAACAAATTTTAATAGACATTAATTTAGCTCTATTTGTGTGCACGATAGATGCTTAGTAGATTTTCTTAAGCGCAAGAATTTACTAAAGTTTTTTATGTCTACCTCTTGACTAGAATCTGTCCCTTATTTTATCTGTGTAGACCACCTCTAAAACATTTTGCCAAATTGATAGTTTTCCTCTACATACCTATATTAACTATATTATTGTCAGCTCAACAACATATTCACACACCTGAAGTAAGTCATACAAAGCCTGATCGAGATGAATGCAGCAGAGTAAATATCCTTGATACGTAAATCTCTCGCTTTCAAATAACCAATTTTCCAATTGTATCAAGTGTGTGTGATAAACATACAGTACATTAATGTATACTGTCATACACATATAGGTATAAATGCTTATAATCCATACATGCAAAGTATTGCATTGGGCATTTGCTATGGAGCATAATTCTAAAGCCTGTATCAAGTAGGACAACACAGCTGAAACAGGCAGATGGGAGTCAAATCAACTGGAAAAGTTAAATTCGTAGGAATCTGATAAACTGAGGCTCTATCGTGATATCCCAATAAAGATAATGATAATACAGTACAGATGACAATGATAATAACAATAAAAACAGTAATAATAATTATAATAATATTAACAATAATAGCTAGCAGCATGGCTGTTACTATCAAACTATGAGGCTCAGAATGTTAAGAAAATATACTAACTCTGAAGGTAACTCTTATAAATGGCATTAATAACAATATTTACAGAATGGAAGTGAACCGCTCGGTATGAGAGTCCAAGATTTTGCAATTTTCAGAGTTTGAACCCAGAATTAGGGCATCTTAACTGCCAGGCTGAAGCTTGAACCACAGAGGTTGTGAGGACGGTCCATCCAGCCAGCGCTAATCAATCGAGACCCTCAAAGAAAGGTAGTTCTCCAGAAAAAAGCTGTTGAAAGCTGCTTTTTTTACATCCCCACAACTAATATAGAAAACTTTTGAATTCAGTACACAGGCTGCTTTCTCACATTGGTAAGCTAGCGATGATGATGGATGACATTCTCTCATGCAATACCCCTTCCCCCGTTATTTCCACCAAGGCGGCATAATCGACAGATCCTAATCTTGCCTAATATGCTGCTATCCAGACTTCTCACTCAGACAGATTGCTTGTAATCAAATGTGATATATCATATGAATACTGATTCTATATGGAGCCATTTATTTATGTCTCCTTGTTTCATAATTGCTTTACTTATTCCATTACATTTTATAGTATTACTGCATTCATACATGTCTGGGTTTTCTTTTTTTAATTACAAATTACATTAAACTATGTTTATTTTACAATTATATCATTCATACTCGTGTGTATACACATTCGTAATGTACATTGTTTTATAATTATTATGTACTGTATATAATTGATGGTTCAAGAGCAGATTTTATGCTATAAAACATTTTGTAATTTTTTATTCCAAAAGGACACAAATAAAGAAATCTTACAACTTGAAACTGTGTTAGGCCTTTGGGGAAAAAAAACCTGTTGTATGCCCATATATAGTCATGATGTGCCTATATATGGTCATGATGTGATGTCATCATGACCATATTTAGGCATGTCACATGTTTTTGACAAATAAAATTTGATAGTTTGATAGCCTCTCATCAGAAATGAAAACTTTGAATAATATCATTTATTAAAAAATAATTATAAATTGTTCAATAAAAATTACTATATGGGAAAAGATTCATAGTACAACATTTTTCTTTTTTAACACAGTTTTAATTACTGTATACAAACAACAAATAACAAATTGACTCAACAAATTGCTTAAACTTTTCAGTTTTATTTCAACTTACACACATAAACAAGAGAGGAATTTCACCAAGATTTCAAGAGACATAAGCTTCTTCTACTGGACCTGAGAGTAGGCCTAAAATATATAAAACACAAGAATCTGTACAATAATTGATTCCAACACACTTTTCTGCCCAATTAGTTCAACTTCTACGGGCTTAACAGGGCCATGTCAAATGGGGAAATTCCTTGATAAATAATTCTAAACCATAATGGAGCTGCTCTCTTCTAAATGGTTCTGATGTATTGTGGAGTTCAGTAATGGTTGAGTGTTCTGAAAATATTTCTCTGATGGAACCAAAATAAAATTGAAAATAATTGATTTAGTTTGAGACTGCCCCATTTGACATGGTTTCATAACAAAACATGAATTTTTCAAAACATATATTTTTTATCAAATAAGATGGACATGGGCAAGAGGAAATAAAAATTTCACTAGCCTTATAACTGGCAAGCATTGAGTGTTCTATCAATCTGTTAAAACGACTTAAAAATCCATTCTTATAAGATTTTATTTGAGCACCAAAAACTGACCATTTTTAAGAGAACAATAATATTTAGTTTTTAAAACAAAATCATTTGACTAAACAGAATTTAGAACATGTTTTTTGGGGAAATAATAAACAGTCCTACCCCTACCCAACAACTACTGGATGTCTATTACTTAAACCGTATCTTACATTCTTCAAGGAAAAAATACCAGATTTCTTTCTTAGTACACAGTAATTAAAAAAAGCTTAGCACAAATTGAATTCAACATCTTCGTATTTAAACAGTGAATATATAAAGAATGTGCAAACTGTAAAAATAATAATACATTTCATAGAACACAGAAGGAAAAATTTCATAATAGAATTTAGTAAACTAGTTTTCAGTTTGGATCGTTACGCTAGACATGGAATTGGCATTCTATTGTTTTTTTAATAAACATTATTCTCAATGAGAATTAAAATTTACACAAAATAAAATTGGGAGGCCTATGATGGTTAACGCACCTGAATATGTAGGCCTACCTGTTCTTGAGGAGACAATTAACCATAAAACAACCAACACACCATAGAAATGTCCCTTAAAAAATACCATCTTTCTCATCTATCTACTAGATTCAGTTCTAATGAACAGATATGAGGGTAATGGCATGATTTTAGGATATAAGACTGTTCTATTACTGTCAAGGGTTGCTATAATAAAGCAAAACATGCATAAATTGTGATGCAAAGAGCTTCTATGCATAAACTAAATTGGTTTCAACTTGGAAGTCCCAATGCAGGTGGTGGTAAAATAGATTTTGAAATTTGTAGGCAATTCTAATCATCTATGCCATTATTGCACTTAATTGGTTTATACAAAAAAATATAATGTTAAATTCTTAATCCCTTTGTGAATTACAGGACTCTACCATCTTTGAACAAATACACTGTCGTACTAATTGCAAGACAATTTAGAAAAAAAAATACTTAAAAAACCTTACAAATAGTTATCGATAGCTTTACACCAGTTTCTAAGATGTAGATGTTTACAAGAATCCAGTAGATATGGTTGCTTAGCAACCGTTTAACAAACGTTAACTACATGTCCACACTGTACATAGGAAGGCAGAATTTAGCAGAAAAAATGTTACGGCAAATATACAACCAATTTATTAACCATACTTCTAACAAAAATCTTTTTGAGAATGCGCTCAATCTATACATTTCAAGAGCACCAAGTATTATAAGATATAAGATTAGACACAGCTTCATGGTCTATCTACAACACTGTTATACAATAATACCGTAATGCTCTCACCGAAATTTACAACATGTAAGTAATGGTTTCCTGAGATATGTTTTTGAATAAGGAATTTGTCATTAATCCTAGATTAATTATATATTAACCTAAAATAGAGATCGTTTTTGTCTATGGCTACACTTTTAGTGTATCAAACTACTTTAGGGCATTCTCAAAAAAAAAAGAAAAAAGAAAAGACAGAAAATAGATTACCTAATGGTAAAAAATTGTAATGTTTTTTAAATTCAGTGTGATTTTCGTCTAATAAATTTTCTTCCAAATGTGTGGATTTTTCTGTCTGTTCATCAAATACAAATTTTAAAGTATAAAGAGGACAGGAAATGGAAGGCTTAATTTCATAGAATAAAATTCAAAAAGGAAGCAATCATTAGATTATCAAATTTTCTTTGCCTATTCATGATGTGCCTAAATATGGTCATAATGTGATGTCATCATGACCATATTTAGGAATGTCGCATAATTTTTTCAAATAAATTTGTGTAGTGTGGACAGGGCTATGGTAGGGTTAAATAGTACTTGCCAGTTCCGAAATGCATCACAAAATAACAAGATAGAAATGATAGCGTTAAGATGCTATCAGTTTTTTTAAATATCACACTGTACTCCCATGCAAGATTATAGTAAAACAAGTTTTATGTGAAGATCTCAACATTCACAGCCACTGATCATCTAAAGTTCAATGGGTTTTCCAAGTTATAACATTCTATAGATATTTAATCTCAATAAAAGTTTCCGTCCTAAAAAATATGTAACTAGTATACTTTTCAAGGCTCAACCACAGTATTACAGCTGCTTTAAAAATAAATCAATGATATAAATCTTTTTGTTCCTTGACTATTGATAAAATTAATAATACAAATAATATGAATTGCAGCATTGTTTAAGCTTTTATTACATCAGCACTTGATCATATTTTTTCAATTTTTTGAGGTGGGAGAATGCCACCAATTATGAATTAGTCCAGAAATCATTTTTAAGAGGTTTTTGGTATTTTTGTGTTTGTTTTTTTAGGTTCCACAGTTAATTTGACATTACATTTTATGGTTTAATATTCTAATTTTATATATACTGTATCAGGGAGTGGTGATATGTATTGTGGGGTACTAGTAAGAAAGATATTATTTTCCTGTGTGTCTTCTCTTATTACATCAATCTTTTTTTCACATGTAACCCACACCACATACAGTACTGACCTTGGCCTTCAGTTGGGTGATTCCCATTTAAACAAAATAAAGGAAGGAAACAATTTGTTTATACTTAATGAGATTTCACTTTTTTTATAATAAGGCTTAAGGGAAAATGATTTAAGGTTACAGTTTAAGTTCCATTAATTATAAACATGGTGCAACTTCTATATGTTGTTAAAATACAGTACTATCATAAATACAGTAATGTAATAACATTTGGTTTTCTTTTGAAAAGGAATTGTATTTAGAACACACTAATGAATGATGATAAAGGAAATTGTTAATAAATTCTGCATATGAAATCAATAACAAATAAGTAGCTGCAATATGATAACAAGGTGGTTAAATTAAGGTTTGAAAGAGAATACTCAGCATACTATCAAATACAATTTTGAGTAAATGTATGAGCCCATCAGGACTTGAACCAAGGCCCTAAAACTACAGTTCGGGTGACCATTACAGCCATGTTGATATACATCCTTGGATAATCATGAAGGAAATTTTAAAATTTAATTCAATTAACTTGATATTTCACTCAATGTATACAGTAAGCATACTTATAAATCTATATATAAAAGTATACTTATAATTTTTATAAGTTCGGTTACCCTCCCAACTCCATCCCTTGTATACTAACCAGTGAGCATATTGTACATTTATTTAAAAATTACTGATTGTCAATAAACCTATTGGCAAATTCTAAAATTTGATCCAAACAATAAATTATCAATAATGAATAACTTTATATTCACTTGGAAGATTTAGTCATACACATATCCTATGGCAAAAGTACAGTTTCATAACAATTACAGTAGCTTACTGTAGAATAGACTATACAAAAAAAATGAATTTCAAATAAAGAGTACTTAAGTTTCTGGAAAAAAGATGATCTTCTATGCTAGGTAGTCATACAAAACATACATTATTCTACAATCTAAACCAACATTTCTTTACCAAACTACAAAAAAAAAACTATTGTGCATAGCACATTATACTGAATGGTATCCATGTCAACCATACCTATAGCACACTTATTAGATATTTCCTTTGTAGATCTCAAATATTTTTTTTCAGATTTTTCCCCAAGTTTTTAAATACAGTACAAATAGCATTATGAATAAATAAATGTCTTTTAAAAAGAAAAGAAACACACATTTGAGTTATAACTGTAAACTTTAAACAATTAAACCAGTTTTTCAGTCTACTTAAAAAAATTAAAATATTTCACTAATTTTGGGGAAATTGGTTATAATTTTTAATTTAGTTAAAAAGACTTAAAATCCCAATATCTCTTGATTTTCAGGAATAATTAATTTTTCATTTAAACATACATTTTTAAATTATTTATGAATAAAATATAAATACATAGAAGTAATTATAAATAATTTTCTGACCAATCAACAGTTGGTTTAGTTTATTTAAAGAATATTCATATGACACAATGACCTTAATTCATGTGGTTGCATTGACCATTCTATCCATCTCCTTCAGAGGGTCACTTGCTATGTTACTAGGTGTGTACATCTCCCTAAAGTATTGCTGACTAGGCCTAAATGCAGACACGTTGGGTTTAATATCTTTGAGGAATTTGCCCATTTTGACTGGCATTAGAGATTTGCTACCAGAGACACCAGTGGTATTCGACACTAGCTTGTCTATCTCGCTGAGAGGGTCGGACATACAAAACGGGTCGTTGCTATCCTGAGGCCGGATGTACTGAACAGGGCCAGTGTTTTCATGTTTTTTCCTTGTCAAAGTTTTAGAAACTTGCTCCTCTTTTATACTAATTTTAGATTTAACACTAGTTGTAGTGGTCCTTATTTCGTAATTTCCATTTTCTTCCCTCGTCATTGGAATTTCGCTGACAGACGTGACAAGTTTGTCCAATGGACTTTCAGTTTTGCGAAGTTCTTCTCTGACAGGAGATGACAAATTTTGCGGAAGAGGATCTGAACAGTTTTGTTTTGCATGATCTTTTGCATCAGTTTCCATAGGCTCGGATGGTTTTTGAACATCGATGGATCGCCGTACGATAACTCCCGATCCAGGCTCAGGCCATATTCTTACCGGCTCAGATTTGACAGATAGTTTATTAATTGAGTCATCTTCATAGTCAGACTCATGGCTACTAATGTCATTTTTCCCCTGAACATTTTCAACTGACCCGGTCGCTCGGCGTGAAAGAACAGACAAGGGACTATAACGGCAGTTTGAATCATGCGGTGGGTGGATACTATGCTTAATAGTTTTATCCTGCTCAATTTCATCAGCCTTCTCTGCATCGGTGTCGTCTGAGTCATTGACAAGTTTCTCAATCAGGGTATTAGCGGTGTACATACTCCCATCAATCATCTTATTGCTCGATTCAAGGTCAACATCCGTTGATTCAGTCTTAATACTTGGTGTATCTTTCTCCTCTGAATGGCTGCTCTCAATATCCGTCTTATCAGACATGGTCTCCTGAGAGTTGCTTCGATTCATGCGGCGAAAATGCATACGTTGGGCCGAGTACCACTTGGGTAATCCTGTTAATGTACTGGGGATTGTTCTGACCTCATCTTCTATGTCATCCACAGCTCGTGTCACCCACCTGTCCACGTTACTGGAAAATGCACGTTTCTCAAAGTTCATCTCTTTTGCTGTTTGCACCATACATGCTAGATTTCCTAAGGGATTCTCAGACATTTTGTCTGTATTGACCTTCGACCCTGTTGGAAGTATCACAACAAAATCATCGGGGTCAACATATTTCTTAACAGGTGCATGGACCTGAGCTTGTGAGCTCATAGAGGGCGGTACTTCATTATGTACAAACGAGTAAAGCTGCTGTATGGAGTTTTCCTTCGGTAAGTAATCCGGAAGAGGCATGCTCTTCGATTGGTTTTTGACTTCCTGATGGTTATTGGAACTTCTTATTGTTGGCTCTAATCTGTCATGTTTGTTATCTGTATCTTCCTGGCAACCCTCATCAACATCCGGGCTACATTTGACCTTTTCACCATTGTACTGTGTATCTTCCTGCCCGGGTCTATTAGTGCAGTTGACGGACAGCTTGTTAGCAACCTGTTGCTGAGTACTCATCAATTTCAAATGAGTAAACGTGCCATTGCCTGTCAGCCGCTGTTGCATCGTTTTCCACGACGGTTTCTGATCTGGAATATGGTTAAGGTAGTGCCCTGATTGTTTCATGTGTGCAGAGAGTCTTTGAATGTTCGTAAAAGTGTGAGTACAACGAGTGCATC
Organism: Anneissia japonica; assembly: GCF_011630105.1. Lineage (NCBI taxonomy): Eukaryota > Metazoa > Echinodermata > Crinoidea > Comatulida > Comatulidae > Anneissia > Anneissia japonica. The sequence continues at coordinate 1,021,740 of NW_022720123.1, read as the reverse complement.
TTAATGGTCGACCTTTCCGCCAACTCAAGCCATCCATTAAGTATTTTTCACTGCAAAATTGATCATCGGATTGGCACCGGTCCTCTGCGTCTGAGTCTGACGGAGACCGTTGCCTGTTTGCGTTCGATTCGGAGCTGTGCAATGGCTTTTGAGCTTTTAGCGGTTGACAGGCCAAAATTTCATTGTTTTCTGACATGTTTGGCACCTGACTTATTACTTGGAAATTTGGCGAATCACGCGATATAACACATACTTTATCCGGTATCATCAATCCTGTTGGGCTATCACCTGTATCCATTAAATCATCCTCATCATCATCCATATCTCTTCTTACTGCAGCAGTTACATCCTCAGTCCGGTGAGAGTACCCACTTTTGTGGCCGGGAACTTTGTTGTAATGTTGTGTCCGTAGCATATGCATGGTTAAGTCCTCAAGGTTAGGAAAAGATTCACGACAAACGATACATTTCATGACCTGCGCAACCGGTATTTCCTCTTGGAAAGCACCGGTTTCAAGTTTTGGTCTCGCTTCGAATCCTTTATTTGATAATTGCTGCTTCATATCATGTTTTGTTTTACTGAGATGAACAGTGTATTCAAAAAAGTCGCAAAATGACCGGCCACAAACAGCACACCGATAAGTACATACATCGCGTGTGCGAAAACCTCCCGGTGGTTTCGGTCGTCTGCGTAAAGAGCAGGTGCTGAATAAGTTCCCTTTAGGTGCCATCATGACATTATAACCACGCTCTTGTAACAATTGAGTGTTAACAGACTTCATGCTTTTGTGGCCTGTAGCTATAAGGTGAATAGATAGCATACCTATATTTGGAAAAGCTTGATAGCAGTCCGTGCACAAAACAAAATTTCCCTGATCAGAAGAGGTGCGGTAAAAATTAACTTGAGGTGGAAGAGCATTGTAATCGCTGGGCATCTTTGAAATATTAACTAGTGCTTCTTTCGGTATTAAGTTATGATGAACAGTTTTTTTGGAGTCTTTATCATGATTAGTGTCAATTGATGGAGAGCATCTTTCCTTTGATTTTAAACTACTATCATGGTTGCGTTGCACAAGCATATGTTCTACAGGACTTCTGTTCTGTGGACTTTTGCTGGAAGGACTTCGACATCTGAACATAAAGTCAGAATTCATTTTATCAGAAAAGCCACTTTCACTATGTGTTCTTTTAAGACTCAGATCCAAAGCAACCACTTGTTCCGGGTCTGGAAGTTTACCTCCTTTTCCTGATGCCTCATCATCGCGCCGTGATTTGACGGTAAAATCCAACGGTATATCTTGGGTAGGCACAACTTGTTCTTTATCTTTAAAAAGTTCTTTTTTGAAGTTGGCAGATGAAGTCTCGCCAACCATAAGTGATAAGCTCCGTAGCGGTGATTCAACAATTGGCGGTGTTTGAGGTGTTGAAGCACGAGTTGAGTCCGTTTCCAGTTTCTCCTCGTCGCTGGATATATGATCATCATCCTGGTCATCATCTGACTCCTTACCAGCTGAAAAGAAATAAAATAGTTAATGTTATTATAATTTATGTTAATTTTATTTCTTGATCTAACAGCATGTACAGTATGTCACTAATTACAGCATTGAATTAACTACCGTAAATGATGCCCTAATGCTCATATAATAACATGAGTGAATGAATAAATAAATGGATGAATTGATTGTTTGATAATGATTGGATTAAAATCTATTAATCTGTAGTATTTCAACCCAGAGTAGATTCATATGCTCAAACTCAAAGTTACGTTTTCACTTCAATGGCATAGTTTTTTTATTAAATAATTATAACTTATTATAATTAAACATAAAATGCATGTATGGATGAGTGAATGAATGAATAAATGAATGAATTAATATAATTATACTGTATCTAAGTAATATTTTTATGCTGCATTACTAATTTCCCACAATGATAATAAAATGTAGTCATCAATTAAACCTTAAAACACCAGAAACCAAAAACTATTTTGACTACAATATGGCCAGTTATAGCATAGAGAAAGACAAAAATTTCTTTCTCATGGTTATAGACACACAGTTTACAGTATCATAATCACTGCAGGTGTTTTTTTTTTACAAAATTAAAAGGTTTCACAGTTGGTTTCTTCCATTATAAAATAAAATAATAACAATTTAATGTGAATGCTGATGATGTGTAAATCGTATTCAATAGATACGTCTACCACTCAAAATCACAATAAAAGACACTTGAATTAACATGCAGAATATAAGTGCAGCAAAAAAGGCTTCCTTGATGGCACAACGCTACATAATTGTGCATATTAAGATCACATCTACGGTTCAAGGATCAAATACTTCTCAACTCAACCATTTTTATGATTAGAAAACGACTTAAGGAGGAAGAGACCATCATGTCCTAGCATCACATCATTCGTCAGTGTTTTGTTGGTGATAATTATGATGAGTTGTGTTTCAAATGGCGTTTTTTAGCAGCGTAGATGTACCTTATGTACACTACAGTGTGCATTTGATTACAGGTACCGTACACCAGTGTAATAATTATAGGTAATGTATGCCAAACTAACATATGCTGGCAATTGATACCGATCTCCCTGTCAATCAATGTCAAAGTTGCTTGTCAATAACTGACATGCAGGTGAGTAAATAAAAAAGCATCTATGCTTCCATTATTTGCATACTCTTTTGACCATACAATAAAGCATTACACATAAAAAATTCCTAAACCATACACAAAACATTTTTTGGTGTATTATGAATTTCAATATATTCAAGGATATTGCTACGGCTATATTTTTTTTTGCATATTTTAAATTGTTCAAGTATAAACAGATTTTTATTTTTAACACTAGAAATTGTAGACAAGACGATAGCAGTGTACCATGAAAATTTAGTACTGTATTCAGCATACCAGTTCCTATATAGGTAAATTATACTGATTGACTTGGTAGACTTTGTAGCTAGAGGACATAGAAAGCAAATCGAACAATATCCCCAAACGAATAGAACAAAACACAATGGTTGACCACTACCACTGAGGTATAAAATTAATATTATTAAACAAATAATAATTTAAAAAAAATATATATTATAGTGCAAATTATAAAACAAATGCACTTATATCAAGGTACTGAAATATAATCACACTACTGTCGTCGAAGATTTCCCATTTTCTTACTGTATACATTCAATCAAACTAGCATGAAGGGGTAATTTATGGGAACAGTACATAACGCTTTGCTTTCTCTTGCCCTGTAAACTGCCCTCGTCCTAGCCGGTGAATTGGTCTGTAATATCAAGCAATTAAATAATATTCTACATCAACCAGGAGTAATTTTTAAAAATACACTACAGGGATTTAAGGTCTGTTATCTATCACTTTGTTTCTCCTATTTCTTTTTTTTTTGGCAAAAACATATTTTGATTTCTTACTGTAGTTTAATATCCTAGTACTCATTTATTTTTAATTTTGTTCAAGGTTAGTACTGTAATCCAAGCTTACAAAAGCCATGTTGCATGTTTCTTTTGTTTTTTACACCAGAAAAAAACAAAGCATTTTGTAGAGCACCTGGTAAATACAGACTTACCTTGCCTAATAACAAGATTGTTTGCATGAATGATGGTGGAAGAAAAAAAATTGATATTCATCCCTTAACAGGAACTAAAAAATATTGATTTTTATTTCCAACACAATAAAAATTTAAGGAGTATATAGTTGGAAATGATTTCTAATTAAGTTAAAGTATTAAAACCCATCCAGGTGAATCTAAGGGCAAGGTACTTTCTCCAGCCCAGATGACCTTTCACACTGACAACTAATTACATATTCATAACAGAGCCAATGGAATGGCAACAGTAATAAGCGTGGACGCTTCTGTTACAACACAACAACCAAACACAGTCTTCATGTCAAGGTTCCTCATGCTCCTTGTCAACATCAATTCGAAGAGGAGGCCGGCAATCCTAGTGGAAATGTACCCGATTTCCTGAGTCCCAAAACAACGACCAAGATATGTCATTTCAAATGCGATTGAGTCGTGTCATAATAGAATTAAAAGTCAACAGAATCTCTTTGACAACTTAGAGTGTCAGTTTACGCAATAATTTCCATTCAAAGAGATGGATATGGTCACATGACCAAATTGCAACTGCAATTACTCATTCGTTGTAAAACATATGGCCACAGTAACTTCAGTTTAAACTTTATTTGTACAATCAATAAATTTAATTTGATAATCTGTTTTGAATTGTATTTTGTAATACCGGGCACCAGGGTGCCTTCAGACTCTATACATACTCTAGAGCATTGTTTTTGAAATAGAAGCATCCTCTCCTTAGCAGAAAAGGACCCAGATATATATATTTTTTAACACCCCCTTAATTATGCTATAATTGAAAAAACTTCACAACAAAACTCATGAGAGGATCTGTTTTTTCGCAGTATACTGTAATTTAATGAAGCCTATGGCATTTGGTTACTGTAGCTATTTGAAATTAAGATTATCATTTTGGTCTACAGGAGTCATTGCTCGTAGAGGCCTGGCCGGGTTGACGAAAGCCTTCTTTTCCCCCACCCCCTCCCTTGCTGATGCTGTCACTATTGCCAATTAAATATATTATCTGAGCTGAATAAAATAACCAATGATTGAAATTGCTTACTTTGTATACAGTATTGAAATATTAATAAGGTACTGTAAGTTATTAACTTCAATTGCAATTTGCGAGAAAATATTTCATTGCAAACAGTACACAAATAATATCATTGCATTCTTATATTTTTTTTTTTGCAGAGACCTTCTATTCATGGTTCCAGGGCTTGTTATTTGAAAATGGCGGTTAGCAGTAGGCAAGCGATTACCTGGGAAGGAGGAAATGTAAACTTCTGTGGAATAGTTTAGTGTACACATAATTACTACTGCAGTCATCAAAGTTGTTTAGAGTTCAAAAGAATACAAAATACATCCCAGCAGAAATCATAGCCACAGTAGTATTTGGGGTTTTTACTAGATTTAAGGTGAGTGATTTTCAAACACAAAGCTGCTCTATTTTTTACACCCTTGAAGAGGATTTTTTGTGAGTGACGGTGTGCAAGTGCAATCGCTTGCCTCAAATCACAAGTGGTTCCATGCATTAAACTATAATTGGCTGAAAATGAATTAGAGAATATTTTTTAATAAAAAATCTGTAAAAAGAAATTGGTTTGATCTGGAACATAAGACTATTGTAATTTGAAGATTTATTTGATTAATCTTTTATGGAGAATTCATTTTTTAATTGATTTTTTATTAAGTTTTTGTCCAAATTTTACCACAATCTCTTTAAAATTATTATACAAAATACATACTGTACATATTTTCAAGCATAAAAAAGATAAAACTTTGATTTATCACATAAAGAACTGTGTATCGTAACAAATGAGTTTTTGAGTAACAACTCATATACGTCTTCGGTCAAAGTTTTGAGTGATTGAACTTAATGCTGTTTTGATGTAACTATAATGAAGTGAAATTCTAACCTCTAAACTCTACACAACATACAAGCTCTTGACAAATAACTAGCTAAATATAGTAATAACTGTTCACTTTTATTAGAGAATATTCTTGATGAACAAACGTTTGATCAGGTCTCAGGAAATTCTAAGCGAAAAATCCCGCTACACAGGAAGAAGTGATAATAAAAATGCACGACAACAAAAATTAATATTTCAGACTTTTTTTTTCATAGCAACAGTTTCTACAAGGAATTTTTTTTATGCAAGTAATCATGTGATCGAAGAAACCTGTTGGCTGCGAAAGATACAATATAAGAGTATGTGATTCGCCGAGTGTCTGTAAACACCACAGACATGGGATTTCAATGTAATCAATATTTGGTTTCTGTCAGCTTTGAGGGTGTCATTTGAGGAAATCATGAGAATGTCAGAATATCTTAAATTTGATATAAAACTTGGGTGGTTCTGCAGTCCCCGAGGATTGGGAAATTTACTTAAAGTTCATTCTAAATTTGAAGATCAGCCAGAACACTTTCATGTGCAAAAATTAAGGTGAACATTTTTACACTTTTTCAGACTTAATTTAATGGCTTTTCTAGAAAAACTACTGTATTAGAAGATAATAAAATATTGTAGAGTATATCAAGATTTGTACTTTCATGTTATTAAATGAAACATTACATAATTGGCAGTGAAATTATTTAATATTATTAATAGTTAAATATGTTTTTTATTTATAAAATAGATTATTTGGCAGCCCCTATAATGTTATTAGACAATAGGGTTAAGTTTTGTTCAACCAGGAAAAAGTAGGCTTTACACTTTGCTACATTTCAGAAGCCTTGATTAAATGATGTACTGTAATCGCATAGTATAGAAAATAGAAATCTTTTCTTTATTCTGTATCATTAATCAATTTCACACTGTTCTTCCTTAAGGTCCAGTTTAAAACATGTATAAAATATAAAATAAAATTAAGGAATTATATACAAAACCAATGAAAATTGGTAAACATAAGAAGCATGAAGAAAAAGTTTTATGTTAAATCAAATTTTTGTAGAAATGCAAAGTTAAAGAATCAATTGAACTGCGAGTATCTATACTACTGTAATGTTCTGTGCTTTTGTAACACCATCTCTTTGCTTTTCCCTTCTCTTGGATATTAGGGTGTTATTCGGTAGTGAATTGTCATAATGCAGATCAGATTAATCATGGTGTATGTTGATGTTATTTTCAATCTTTCAAATTGAAATTGATTCTTTATAAAAAATAAAAAAAAAGAAGCCATTTCAGGTAGAGAAATGAAGCACCCAGGCATGATGTGTGATTATAAATGAATAAATAGATACTAACGTACATCCTAAGGCCAGACTTTTTTATACGCTGTTTAGCAAACAGTACAGTACCAATAATGATAATTTTGAATAAAAATAAAATTTAAATTTTGGCCAATTAGCGCCTCCACGAAAAAAATGGAAATTTCCCAAAAAAAAATGAAAGTATTTCTTTATCTTCATTACGCCCACTGCTGCCTTGAAATCTCCACAAATCAAATTAGTATACTTCTTCCTACAGGTAATTAATTATATAACTTTATTTCATTTAACCCCCGCAATTACTACACTGTTTACATTCACCTATAAAATTTTATTTTTATTTTCTCTTCTTTCTGGATGTTTTTGGCAAAACTATTTGCTAAATAAGAAACATCATTTTTATTTTTATTTTTTTTATCTTTGAAAAAATAAGTTTGCGAAACAAGGTTTAAAAAAAGTATCGCCTAACATCATTTGAGTGATAAAGATAGTAGAATTGTAGCTGAAATGTAGCAAAGCAACTTATTAGTACTGATAATTCTTTTTGGTTTAACAAGAGAAATGTATTTAACCTAAATTTTACATTTAAACAAGGTTAAATTCTTCGAGAATTGGTTATTATTTATCATTTTAAAATAATTGTCAATAAAATAAATATATTTCAAATAGATATACTGATCATCCTGTCTTTAGTCTTCATATAATTAAAAAAAAAGATGAGAATCAATTGTCCAGAGTTGTCAGAGAATATTCAGTGGCACCTATGCTTGAGTAAGCCCAGTGACATCCATCTGATGAACACAAATTAGACAGATGCAAAGAATCTTGCCTCACATAGACGTTACTAATGACTTCACTGCAGCAATATGGTCAGGTCTTATAATAATAATCATTATTCTATATCTCTCAACGGACATTAAAATCCAAGCAAAATAGATAGGGAATTAAGGAGACAGCAAGGGAACAAAAAAGATTGAAGCTCGATCTTGGTGTAATCTACAATAGTGAAAGTTATGGAACTGAATGATCCAAGCACTGTTTGTGGAAAACTAGGAAAAATATCATTAAAAAAATGAAATTAAAAAAATTAATTGTTCAATAAAATGGAGTAATGAGTTATCAAGTTCTAATGAGATTCAAGGTCTAAACAATTCAGCTTCTGCTATTTTACAGAACTTCTTTATTTTGTTAAATTGATTTACTATGTAATATATGATATTAGTTTATTTAATTGAACAGATTTTGTATTTAAAACAAATTAACATGTTAATACAAAACATTGCCTAATTGTTTATTATCTCAGTAAAGTACCAATAAGAAGTCTAAACACTTGCATGAAGAGTTGCTGATGGTTGGCTAAATTCAATGAACATTTACCTGTGTGTCACTCTAAGTATATCAAGGCCAGGAATACTACATGCATGCTCACATACATTTTAGGTTATAACTGTACCATTTTCTGGGACCATAGGTCCAAGAATATTAAAAATTCACTCCATATAACTTGTCTGATCAGCCTAACAAAGGTGTTTGGCCCCTCAATCCATTATGAATGAGTCTTTGGAAGACATTGTTATTTTGTTTGTGTGAAAAGTCTTGTATTAGGATTAAATGGAAAACCCTTTGTAGGCTAGGCAAACCAAAACACAAGGGAGGCACTATTCTACAATTATTAATAATAATTTAATAATTTTATCACCCTAGCCTGATATGCAGCACAACTCAAATTTAACAAAGTTTATTTGATATAATAAAAAGTATACCATATCGTATCAAACATGTTAAATAATTTGATGTCTACATATGTGAGATGTAATCCTGTATCAAACATTCAAGCCTTCTATCAAAAAATCACAATTTTTAATAACATTCTGATGACAAACTCGCTATCATCAAGGAATATATTGGTTTAAAATTAATGAAGGCTGTCTAATGAGAAATGCTGCAGTGTACACTACGTTGATAAATAATTATGTTTGTTCTTTACTGCAATATAAATCATCATGGCTGATTGATGAAATGGGTCTTAGCTGTCGCTGAAATTATTATAATAACCCTGGCATTTTTTATATGATTAGTAATATAACCACGTCTAGTGATAACCATACAGTACTTCTCACAGTCCTACACAAATATTAAAGGAAAGTATACCACTCTTAAGGTTCTCTGTCTACCAGTTAAGTGCTAATGAGAACCCCCTCTTACTGGATTTGGTTACTGAGCAGTTTGTAAATTGTCGTCCTTTCACAAGCCATATTGATGAGGGTACTGTAAACTGTCATAAAATACTGGTTTAAACAATGCCATGTTTTAAGGTCTACAGTAGGTCCCACTGTAAGTGACCAGGTCAACGTAGCCGTACATTCCAATGTGGGAGTAGCCTGTTAGTAGTTGCAACTTTAGCGAACAGTTCTATCAGTCAGCTTTAGCTACCTAACATTAAACTAACGCTACCTTTCTCATTTTGTAATAATATGTACCATTTTTTCATGTTATTTATTTCAAATACAAAAATACGGTAGTTTATAGAATATGATAGATAAATGTATAAAAATGTAAATTAATTTAATAAATATAAAATAACATGAAAAAGGTCATGTAGTAAGCATAGTTTCATGCTCATGGTAGTAAGCATAGTTTCATGCTCATGCCTCCCTGTAAATTAAAAAAAAATTAATTGGAAATTTAACAAATTAATACAATTTATAGTAACATTGTTCATTTTATTTTAATAACATTCTTTCATTGTTCCTTTTATTTGAATACTAAAGCTCCGGGGAACTGGCTGAACTCTAGACCCCATATCCAGAACCCCCTCCCCAGTTGTTTGCTACAGATCTGTAAATGTTTTCCTAGCTCAAAATTAAATAGGATGAATTTGTTTACTATTTTCTTTATGAGTAAAGAATCCCATTTTTTTTTTAAAATCATAGTCTGGTCTCAAATATTGTATAATCAGTCTGAGAGACAAACTGCATGTATCCAACTACAGTAGACTGATTTTCTGTAAATGAACAGGAAGAAACCTCTATTTGGGAATTGTATAACCTGTTTTTGTGGAAGTCTGATGAGAAAAAAAAATACCAACCTAATTTCATTGAACCGGATTGTGATGAGTTTTAATTTGGCAATGATGTTGAAAGCAGTCTTGTGGATATTAAACCAATCCCTACACAATACCATTATCTAGAATCAGTCCCTTTCAGCAACAATATATCGAGACAATTACTGTAGTAGTACACACAAAATTACTGTACACCAGAATAACTGATTGTTCGCTGTCTACAGTATGTGACGAGTCATTAACATCAACGATAACTTCAAATTAAAATAATAAAAAGAATTAGGACACACTGTATTAGTTATTATTTAATAACTTTGTACTGCCTTTTAGCACAAAAACATTCTTCTTTTTGTATTATGTAAAATTTATTATTAATCAGTAATATTCTAGTAAAGTAGATTATCACTGGGATAATATACTGTACATTACAGTATGTGTTGACTACATTAAACAGAAAAATGCATGATACTGTATGGTAAATGATAATCATATATGAAATATTGACATCCATACACTACTGTACATTACAGACCTACATTTTTATGTCCATACATACCGTAATACTGTAGCCATACATGTATTATTGACATTCATACTTTATTAACCATGTAATATCATATTACTGCTATTAATTATGGACATTTATCTAATGTTATCCATATGGCCATGTATTATCAATCCAAATCATCATTACATTCAAAGTCATGTGTCATTGAACCATACATGATACCATAGTAAAAACAGCCATATGCATGCAAATCTATAGTGACATCTATATGATTTTATGTCGATATAATGAACTGTCACACATACGTTGTATAAATATTTAATTTATTCATACTTTTATCCTTCTGTCCAATTGTATCATTGGATCCTAGGTCATTGGACAGTAGTCTAACCTACCTCCTTGGTCTATAGGGTCTGTGGTCTAACACTAACAGATGTATGAAACCAGTCTTACACATTAATTTACACTAACACATGTTTGATTTACACACATCCTTGTATGAAGCCCAAAGATGCATTAACGAAAAGATGTCAAAATCTCATTTTCAGATGAGAAAGTTTCAATCTAGTAACGTTTATAAAACTCAGTTATGATGATTGCATTCATATTTAACCAGGATTGACAGGACTATTGCATCTGAAGGTAAAGTTGAGGGCAAAGGGGTGCTAACTGAAATGTAAAGCAGAGGTAATTGACACAGAAGTAGTAAAACTTGTCAATATATGGTATTTGTTGCAAATGACATACAGTACCTAAGGTTAATTTTAGAATCATATGTCTCGTTTTAATAATTCACTGAATTTTTTAACATTTATTTATTAAAATTCAGACTCATTTTCATTCCTATCATAAAAATTATTTCATAAAAAAATTTCATTGATGCAATCCTTATTAAAATAACATTTTATAAAATATAATTGCCACAAAAACTATGAACATAATCATGTATTATTATTGGTTACATATAATATTAGAATCATTACCATAAAAGAACTAGGTTCTACAAACCTCAGATTAAACTAAAATACAGTTAAGAAAATAGTGACAGTTGTGGAATTATACATTTCAATCATTATCATTATTTGAGTATAAATTTTTAGGACAATCAATTTATTATTATTATTTTTTTTTTATAATTAAAAACCAACAGTATATTATGAACATGCAGTAATGGCATAAATGCTTTATGAAATGCTTCTCAATGCTAAGAAAGCGTATATGAATTATATTATAGAAGAAATATAATTTCATTTGTTCAATTAAGTGTAAAATGCAGAACGGTCAATTCTAGGTTGTCCTCGGGAGCCTGAATATAGGTTATAACACAATCTGACCGCGATTGAATCATAAACTTGAGTTAAGTGTGAAGATATTAAGTGAATGACTTGCTCAACTTGGGTTACATTAGTAATATATCTATCTGGAGGTTGACATGCGATCACAGCTTCAGAGAACTTAAAACTATTGATAAACGACACACATTCTCAAGTCAAACTACGACATCGACATCACAAGAATTGTCTCTGTGTAATCCAACTACAGTACTATAGAATACCACAGTCGTGTCGTCACGACACCAGGTGGCGCTCTCTGTTGTCAACAAACGTTGGTTACCGTTCATTATACCTGAATGACTTCATAGGCTTTCTGGAATAGGCATTTTAAAATCTAATATTTTGCCATCAAAATGTAATAAAAAAACTAAAGCTCGCATTATATTAGTATCGAACACACATTTAATCATCAATTAAAATTTACAAATAAAAAGTAAGATACAGTACATCTTAATAATTACATTAGAAATTGGGATCAATGGTTTGTCAGTGTAAAGAATGATTATTTATATGCATCTCATAATTTTTTATTATGTGAATTTTAACTTGTTTTTCTTTTCCACATCATCTGCTCTATGGTGATAAACAAGATTGACGCATTTGAATTCAAATTGATTTATTGATTGATCGATTCATTTATTGATTTTTTTTTTCAAGAATTTATATTTCTTCTACTATAATGTATCATATTGTTAATCATGTCCTCTCCAGTGACACGGTTTCACAGTTTAATTGTTGAGCTCAGCAAGCTGTTTGTTTAATGGTGGCTCACAAGGGATATAGATCAACTTAGGCTGGGGGTTATAATACACTTCATTCACAATATCTGACAGCCTATCCTACAGGTCTGTTTTCACTTAGGATGAAACTTCAATTAATAAAATTTTATACAATCCAGAACTTATAAATTTATATTATTAATTTTATATTGCCTACAGTTTTATAACCAGGTGTACTAGGTGTACTTGGCTTTTTGTAAAATTTTACCATGACACTTTTTAGAACCTTTTCACAATTTTTACATTTTAACACTAATTTTACATATTTTACAGGAGGTGTATTCCACTATAATAAATTTTTACATTTTAAAGCAAAATTTATATACTTCTATGTGATAGATTTTATTGTATAATACGCTTTTAATCATTGTATTGTTTTATTGTATGGTCGTTTCCTTTGTTTTTCGTCGCAAGTAAGTCAATTTCAAATTTGTGTTTTTAATATGAGTTTCACAATAAAAAAATGTATGTATTAAAATAGTGATGATTATATAATTTACAATGTGATTACTGTAAAGTAATTGCATCAGTACACTTGTTCTATTAAAATATAATTGTTAATCAGGTTTTTATTAAAATTTTAGATAAATACAATTATTTAGTAAGAAGAATTTCTAAAACTTAAGTGGTGATATTAATATTATTCACCATATACAATAATAATTAGTCGTTTGGCCATGTGGTAAGGCAGGTACGCTGCTAAGTTCAGCCTTAACATTGGCACTAGTTTGAGTTGCTCCTTATCCAGGATTTGTTTGGTAAAACCATAGATGATAGAACCAAGTTTTCTTGGATATGGACTATAAATGGAGGCAGTGTACACTTCCACCTTGCGTGCACTTCAAAAGACTCATTACATCTTTTGGAAGAGACAGGGGGTTACTCGGATGCTTTGGTTCATTTTAGCTTCTGTTGTGGAATAATATGAAGATGAAGCTATGATGGCTAAGTACATTCCTGTTTTCACGGACCAAGCCCATATGCCATTCACCAAAATAACACTGCATATTATTCTCACTACAGTTCCTTTACCTTAACTTGAAAAAATGAAAAATAAAATTTTGTTTTCTTTACAGAATAGTTTTGCCAAAAACACCCAGACAGAGGAGAAAATAAAAATAAAATTTTATTGGTGAATGGGAATCAATGGTTAATTACCACTGTATTAGGCAGAAATACATCTTATTTTTTAAGGTTTCCAGGCAGCGACAGGCGTAATAAAAATAAAGAAAAAATTTTCATTTTTCCGTGGCAGCAGGTGTGCTAATTGGCCAAAAATTAAATTTTATTTTTATTCAAAATCATCAATATTGGCAGGTGGTGGTTCGCTAAACAAGTAATATAGTGACAAAAATAATTTCTACATTGATTGATTTTATACAAGAATATATTAATATAGATACAGGATACTGATAATACTGTACTAATTAATAGCAAAATACACAGATACCTGTAGAACCATTTATATCATATTCTAATTCAAAATAAAAAATATGTACTGTAATCCGGTGTTTTATTACTATTCATTAGAAATTGCTAATGGTGTCCTGGAACAAAGGTTGGCAAAGTGCGGCCCGCCAGCGATTTTTTTGCACCGCGAAAATGAATTAAAAACCCTATGTGTGCAGCCCGCCAAGCAACATTGGCCAGAAAATACCTTGTTTTTTATCGCCCGAAATAAAACTGAGAATAAATTGGTGTGAAAACAGTTCTTGGAGGTTTTTGGAAGCACAGTGGAAACAACAAAGTTTGGGTGCAGCCCTCGGTGTTGAATCAAAAATTCACTTTGGCCCTCCGACCGATTTTTATGCCCACCCCTGTCCTAGAACATAGCTGATAATATATGCCTTCATGTTCCATATTAATAAATTAATGATGTTAACTTTAAGGTTAATTTATATTGTTAAGGTTGCATTTAAGGTTAATTTCTTTGCCTTTCTATGGATGATATGGATGATTCATGTTTGATATGTACACATAATATAAACTAATCTTGTCATAATCTTCACCTAATTATACTTACTTTCAAAATAAATTACTAAGTATTCATGTGATATGTAGATTTTTTTTTCTAGGACATGAAATGGATGAGAATGCATAATGGATCATTAAAAATAAAAGTATTTAAATATAATAATATTTTCTAATTTGGTAATTATGAAAATGAAAAATGAATTGCTCTTAAAAGGAAAATAAAAGGTTTACGCCTTTTTATTAATAATAAGTACAAATTCAAATATGGTTTTATTATAATCCCCTGCCATAGATGTTATCTTCACAAAAAATGATAGCCTATTGATAGGAAACTATTATTAAATTTTTTTGTAAGTAAAAGCTAAATGTCTGGAAAATCCCCCAAAATTGAATTGAAATGTTCAATTACTCACTCAAAAAAGGAACAAATAGGTTATCTTTTTTCAACTAGCCACCTACATATTGAAATAATTCAGTTTTTTGCTCAATTATAAACATTGATGCTTTGTTAATTACTGTACTAGTCAACTACAGTATAGGGTTTCTAATGCAAAGAATATACGGTGGTTTACTTTATGCGTAAGACCAAAGAGTATAGAGTGTATAATTTCGAAACGCAGCATGCATTCGATACGAATCTATTCTATTGAAGTACATGCTCCTTCGTGGCAGTACTTTTTAACGTTCTATTGCCTGCATACAAAATAAGGGCAGTCGGCTCTCTTGTAGTTCTATACTCTTTGGTAGGATCTACTGTAATAATTGGTCAGAATTTTCTGGTGCTAATTTGCAATTGAAAGCCAACAACATAATAAGCTTTGTTTCCATACAATCGCTACATGGCCTAGCAGACAGCTTTCGGCGATGCTGATTGGTCGATCGAATCAGGGATTCTTCCCGATTGGGTCAGGGACTGTTACTCAGTACAATGATTGCACTGAAAACACTGAAGCGACAGCGTAGCTATTTCAACGAACCAGGCTTTAAAGATATATTTTCTCCTGACAAAAGATCATTAAAAAATAATTTTGAAATTAACTTGCTCATTTTGCACTAACATATAAATTATTGACTTGAGCATAGAAATTATTGAAGTTAACAAATGTGTACTCTGATTTTTATACTGGATAATGATAATAAAAATAATAAAACTCTTCCAGTGACTGCAAGTTTTTTTTTATCATGTTTTGCTGTAGAATTATGGTAAACATTTTTTAAATACACACACTTCGATGTCCAAGTTGATACCGTAATTGTTATGTTACTTCAAAATGAGCAAGTTAATTTCAAAAATGATTTTTATGATTTTATTTTGCATAGGACAAAATACATCTTTAATGCAAACAATTTTTAAATATTGAATTTAATTGTTCCATTTATTGGCTCAACACAAACAGGCCTCAAGGCCAAAAATTAACACTTTCAAACCTTGCGAAATCAAATTGTCAGTCAATATGGTATTTTTTCAGTTAACTGAAAATTACATTCAAACTGTAAATACATATATTTCAATTGATGATGATAGTGACCTGGTTAACTGAGCAAGTATTGCCGTTAGAAGGAATATCACCATTTTTATTGCTTGACATTACTACACAAAAGTGTTTTCCAATTTCCAGGGGTGTAGTAACACTGCCTTTGGCTAATTCCCAAAATCATTTCAGCACAGAATATGCGAAGAATGATTGTTCAACTACGGTCCAACTAACTTGAGTTTTTAAGTGTTTTTTTCCCTACAAGTTTACAACTGTGTCAACATTTCGGGTCTTTGAGGGGAAACCCGAGCGATAAAAAAGAACCAAAATTGAAACAAACATTAATCAACCATTTCACTTGTCAATGAATTAATTTGTAAATTTTGATGTTTGGCACATATTATGGCAAACATAAGATGGTATCGGCCGTCTTTAAATCTCTTATAATACGCTTGTTCAACATATTTTACGGATATTTTCACTTTGAATTTGGAGAATATCGATGTAATTAGTAACGAGTCTTGGTTAGAGGAAGAATAATTGGCTAGGGAATTCCCTTAATTCCTTCTACTTATGAATCACATACATGGATTTCTGTTCCATTGGATTCTTTCCACTTTTTGTCAATCAAAATTATATAAAACTTGATTTGACATCAGAAAGGAATTCTTGTAAAAAAACAAAAGAATTCAATTTCACTTGGCTGACCAGGATTTAATTAAGAATATGGGCTAAAATATTTCTGATAAAAATTATTATTTCTTTAATTTACAGTATACTATATTGCATTGATAGTATTAATATTATTATTCTTAATTTAAAGCAACTTGAAACAGTTTTTCTTTTCCTGGCCTTCGCACAGTGGATATGTTGATTTTACCATGAAATTTCAAACATGCTAGTATTAACTACACCAGACTCCAATATCCAACAGATCACCGTATTTACGTTTCCATTATGCAGCTGGGCGGTAAGCCTTTGAAGTCCCTTGGCTCTTTCCTGCCGCCGGCAATATCGTCAAATTCCGACTCTACCATTCTGCAAAACGCATCACCTACTGAATTTTTGGAGCTGGTCCTCCACAAATCTGTCGGCTAACTACTTTGAGATGGATCCTGAAGGTCTTGTTAGTGTTATAACCGAGCTCAATTCCTTGTCTGTCTTTGTTAGAGATTTATTGTCGAGCTTTTGAATTCGATTCGCTGGAGGGTGTCGACCGAGAACTGTCAATCAATTGCCTCAATGAGAATGAAATATGTCACTTCATCACGCGTCAATAACGCTTGATGTACTCAA
Organism: Anneissia japonica; assembly: GCF_011630105.1. NCBI lineage: Eukaryota > Metazoa > Echinodermata > Crinoidea > Comatulida > Comatulidae > Anneissia > Anneissia japonica. The sequence continues at coordinate 1,004,505 of NW_022720123.1, read as the reverse complement.
CGAAGTGCCGCGCCTCGCCCAAGTACAAATTATCTCGCATAAAATTCATCGCAAAAGATAGGTTTTTAGAAAAGGAACAGACGATACTTACTCTTCAATCGCTTCGGTGTTTGCTGCTTCCTTCGAGGCATTGTTTATTTATTGTCTGCCTCTCACTTCACCACGGAAACGAAATATTTCCGAACCATCTCTCCGAGAAGATGTTTTCATTCTGTTGTCCCATACTTCTGTAAACAGCACACACTGCGGTCGTAATATTCAGAATGTAGTCTTTCGGCACAGTCGCTAATTAAAAAGTATGGTCATCATTCGTTAGGGGGCTCACTTCGTAATCTGGGACAGCCAATACTAATAGCATTATAGTAAAGTGTATTTACACTTAAAGCGATTTAGTTCTAATAGAGGGTGCTAACTCGATACTTACTCGACATCCTGTTTCCCGTCCAATAGATTGTGAGTAAGACTTTGATTTCACAGAGAACAACTTCTTTAGGGACGCTCTCTAATAACATTTGTTGGTGAATGGACGTTGTGAAATACAAAACTTATGTCCCCTCCCCAATTAGCAAATATGATGCATAACCCAGTTTAGACTGTTTTCCCTCAATTTTATTGGGCAAAATTAAATGAAGGCGGACTGTTTTTCATGCAAGCATCATAATAGTTCACATGTAGATTTTATTCTTTGCGTTAGTACATAACTATTAATATATAATATATTGAACTCACGTTAAAATATTAGATCATTTTTATCAGCATGATCATGAACGTCATCATCATCGTCGTCGTTGTCATCTTCATCATTATTATCATGATAATTATTAGGCCTATTATTGTCAATAATAATAATCATCATCATTATCATTATTGATGATGATCAGCTCCGGCTTGATGGCCCACCCTCACAAAATATTCTTGAAATAAATATATTATTATTATTATTATTATTATTATTATTATTATTATTATTATTATTATTATTATTAGATGCCTATTATTATTCCTAATTTTTCTTTATTATATTTACTTTTCAAAATAATTGCAATAGTATGTAAACAAATATTATTTATGATTGAAACTGTCAGTTAAGGTCAGCAAAATTACTTGGTTTTTCAAACAGAAAGTATAATCATATTGATGTCTAAGCCTACGTAGCCTACGCCTACGTTAGACCATCGACATGAAATCAAGTTGATGGATATGCAATAACAGAAAATCACATTTCAGTATCCCCACGTGACCCAAAATATGGAATGGAAATAAGATACCTTTAAAGAGTCACTAAAAATTATGTCATTGTAAAAATCGTATGAATTTATAATAATGCGTTCCAACGTTGAGGGAGTAAACATGAAATAAGATACACTCGCATTGAACAATATCATAATCATTAATAACGATAATAATGTTACAAAATTAATATTAGAATTGTATTCATTATACACGGATTTATATTTGTTCAACAGTTTGGATAAGATTATTTTGTTTTCTTGAGTAAATCCTATGCTTTACTCCAACAATAAAATACCGCTTCCAGTGTCATAATTGTAGAAACATTAAAGATAATGAACTTAAGAATGTTTTCCGACTGTAATTCTGTTGGTACTTATGTAGCGAGTTTATCTCAAAATATACAGTATTTATAAGATAGTTTTAGGCCTATTAAACCGATACATTATTATCATCGATGAACTGCTTAGAATAATAGAGGAAGCTTTTAAGTAAATGTAATGGAAACTATTACATATAATTAGTTAGTATATATTAGTATATATATATATATATATATATATATATATATATACATATATATATTTACACCGATAGAATATCTCATTGTCCGAATTTAGGGTTGAAGTTTTTTATATCTTTCTACACCGGTCCAAAAGCTGTCTCTTATACACATCTAGATGTGTATAAGAGACAGGCGATCTGTCATGCTATTCCTTATAGTCTCTTCCCTTATCAATCAATTAGATATCGATAATTAACGGGCAAGACATTCGATGATGTATCATTTGTCAGAGAATGACTCAATCGTCATCCAAGTCCAGTTTAACTGCTGTAAAACTTGTTCTACCGATGTCTTTCATATTTTTGTTGGCCTAGTCGCCTATACCCCTGTCTCTTATACACATCTAGATGTGTATAAGAGACAGATATATACTATATATATATATATATATTTAAAAACAATAACAATATATATATATGTATTTATATGCATATATATATATTTATATATTTTATTTACGTGTGTGTGTGTGGGTGTGTAAATATGCAGAGAAAAAAGAATGAAATACTGGTGAGCAAATAGACAATCAGCAGTTACATTCATTCTTTAAAATAATAACATATTTTATGAAAATATGTTAGAATTTAAAAAAACAATAAACAAGTAATATTACGAAAAGGGGTAATAACCCAGAAATAAAGATCAACGTGAACATGCCTTTTACTAAAACACAGCTTCACAGACGGAGAAAGCGTTATTTTATATTTATTTGTTAATTACATGTTAAAAGTTGGCTAAGTATCATGTACAAAATTATAAGCCTGTTATGTTTTCAGTCGGGTTACGGGAATAGCCCAATGCGCATGCCGCATAAGGTACAAGAACATACAACTCAAAACAATCGGCGCTCATGATCTATGCACTGTATAACGACTCGTTTCTCGTCATTAATAAATTAATTAATTAAATAATTATGATCCACCATACCTCATTATGACGGACTCATGCGCTGAGTAAGACATTAGGTAGCTAACAGATAGTAGTTAGAAAAGTACAGAAAAGGTTAAAATCAGGTATGCTAAATTTAACATCAAAATCTTCGAAATTGCGAGTTTATAAACATACATCCATTATTAATCAGAAAAAAAGGTATTTCAATTTTTTTAAAATATTTATTAATATGCATTATTTTACATAACGAATACGTTTTTGTAGGATACGAAACGAATACTGACGCGGCCGAGGCCTGCATTGCAATGGGATAAAATATACGAGAATAATGGCTAATGCAAGCCTAAGACAATTTTATGATTTAAAAAAATCAATCTCTGGGCGGAAAATCACTTTGATGTGTAAATCCACTTTAATTTATCATTTGTAATTCCAGTGATGCCGCCACATTTGATTAAAGGACATTATCCGTAACTTAATTTTGTCTATCACGCATTAAACATGCCTACGTGTCTCGACTCGATAAACTTTTATGTTGAACTTGCAAAGCCTATATATTAGCTATATGCATAAACCAGTTTATTTCTGTAGTTAAAACAATCGTCGTCTCGGCGAACAAACATTGCTTGTAAACGGTCAGGGCAAAGTACTTTAAACATCAGGCCTAATATACTGTACTAATGTAACTATTTTTATAACTATTCCTTCATTTTGGCATAATCTATTATGAATGGTTCTGACTGCTTTCGCGCCCACAATGCATTTTAAATCCCATAATTACATCAGGATAGGATGCGCAATTACTTGGACGTCACCTGTTCGAGTCTGCCTGCTCTTGAATGTCTACAGTATTTGTTATATTAATCCATTTGCTTTCGCACCCAGAATCTATTTCAAACACGCTAGTTGCAGGATGAATGCAATTTACCTGAACGTTGCCAAAGATGTTACCTAGGGGGTAGGATAGGAAGAATCGGAATTTCAAATTAAGTGATTAGTTATGAAATTTGAAAGAAAAACAGACTGCACACACTCGTCTTATAACTAGTGCCACGTTTGGCCCAACCATGTTTTGAATGTCTAGTAAGTGTGTTTTTAAATAATTATCGTTTTTCTTCTAACAGTTAATGTGAATTAAACCTAATTATAATTTTAAAAAAAATTATTATTGCACGGTAGTGGAAGATGCGAGATGTTTATGAACTCGCTCACAGTATGATAAATCGCATTTCTCATACGGTAGGGTGGGAAGAGGTGAAAGAGGAGCATTTTAGCAATAATATACACATTATAAAAGTCAAGGAAATTCACGTGAACCAGACGATTCTTGTGCAATTTGTTTTTCATCAATGCGTAGTGAGCACAACCTTTAACCTTTCATTTTGAAAATAACATTTAAAGGACGATTATTCAATGTTAGCTCACTGCACTGTAATTACCATTCTGAAAGTCCTGATTTGTTCCATTTCCAGAACAACATGTACTATTGGATATATAATATTATCAGTGAATACTGGATCATGGTGATATACCATGGGAGGATATACAGGGACTGCAAAGATCTTTGAGGAAGGACTGTACGTTCTGTGCTTGAGGGCGCTATTCTACATACGATGTTGTAAGACTATAATTAATCTGCGACGGTTCGTACATTTTTTAAAACACACCATTATCGGAAGACAAGGGTTCATTATCGTCCAAAAGTCTTCATTGTGATATTCGGCGAAGGGTAGGGTCTACCAGGGAGTTGTTATGGGTCTACCAACTTGCTCCCTGATAAGACACAGAACAGATATTAGCATAGTACAGTAACCCAAGTTTATAAAGAATCAGACTTAACTTCAAGGATGGAAATTGTCATCACTTTTTGTCTTCTTGCTGCTTCTTAGCATTTAATCTGAAAGCTAACTTCTCCCTGATTAAATGGGCCTTTCTGGCGGAGATTCAATCAAAACAAATGACCAGTCAGAACAAGGCCTGGGATACGCGCTTGTCCCCGAAGAACACGTGCTGCATCATCCGCTCTGGCTGTTTACTTACGTTTACTTTGTAGCTGTTACTTATCAAGTTTGTATCTATTTTGATTTTCTTAGAAACAACATACAGTACATGTCAGAAAACTCAGACATCAGTGAAAAATAATATACATTTTTAATGTTCTTACAATAAAAAAGCTCAAACAATAAATTTGATTTGTCAATACATTATCACACAGTCGAACCCCTCATCTGGACACCTCTATTAAAGGGACACCCCTATCAAAGGGGCACCCTATTAAGGGACACCCCTATTAAAAGTACATCCTATAAAAGCCCAACCTCTCCAGTGATCCTGAAGTTGTCCCCTTAATAGAAGTTTTAATGTACTAACGTCTTCATGGTAAAGGCATATTTCATTTGAAGAAAAGCAATATTAAATGATTGGAGTGAATAGGGAGTTTCATGAAGTTAGTGGTGCTTGCTCCAGATGATGATCATGGGTTCAAATCCAAGTACATGATTCCTCTGACGATTATTACAAACTATTGTACCTCTCTATCCTTCATCTTTTAAATCAAATAGCACCAAAACACTAGCGGTGTGCCAATCTATCGATTATTTATTACTTCCTCGCGTAATTTTTAGCTTATACAGAACCGACATGTCAATATACTGTAATTATTAACTTCCATGTTTTGTAGATCAATACAACAAAGACATTTTCTTGATTTAGTGATCATATTTACTACTGTACAGTATAAGGTACCACACATTGCACTCGATGGCAGAATACTGTACTTCAGCAGCCCATAGCCATGTCAAACAAGACATCTACTGATACAAGGAACCCATTAACCACCAGACAAAGTTCTTTTCATGTTGCTTTTACTGGTTTGAATATACCCATTTCTTTACGAATTTTCAACAAGTCAAACTTGTGGACATCTGGAGATGCCCTGTCTGGTGATAGCCCCCCACGTCCCCCTCTTCCTTTAACAGGTTTCTGTTCTTTAAGCCATGTTTCATATGATTTTTCCTTCTCGACTGTTGCTCTATACTCGTCTTCCTCCTTTTCTTTTTGAGCTTCACGAATCCGTCTCTTTCTTTCTTTTTCTTGCTGTTCCTTTTTCTGTTTTGAGGCAAGCCAGGCATCAAAGGAACCTGATTTACTTGATGCTGCTAGTTTTTTCGATCTTACACCTGCCATTCTATACAAGAAACAAGCAATATTATAAGTAAAAGATATATACATAATATCATGACTACTGTGTAGATTTTGAGTATGACGGGATACCTAAGTTGGCAGGATCTAGAAATTGTATTAAATGAATTCAGTTCTGGTGTATTTTTGATTTAAAATGCTCATATTATTATTTCTATTGTAACACTTCAATATGCAACCCTAAAGTCAAGACTCTGCCTTCCCATCAAGAATGAACTCTTACTTTGCTGGCTTGCTGCTGTTGCCTGAAACCCCATCTGCTTGACCAGCTTTGCCTTTCTGTGGAACTTTAAAAGTCAGTTCTCTTTGATCAGCGTTTGTCTTGATACCATCCTCATCTATCCATTCCAGTTCATCCCACTCATCTTCTGCATTGTCTTCAGTTGCCATTTCCTTTGAAGGTGAATTTTGTCGCTCACGTCGTGGAGCACTTAAAGCTGTCCCAGAGTATTCTCCTGGTGGAAGAATCTGTGCCATGTAAAGTTTTTTATGATCTCCTTTCATCCATGTTTGCAATGTGGAATCATACATCTGGTGAGCCATCCTGCCAGCTTCAGAATGATGCGATTTCTGTAAGGCAGCTCTCTGCTGCCACTGAAACAAGAATATTTGTCTTTCGCAAGACTTGTGTCCCCAAAGTCCAGCTAAAACAAGAGGGTTTTTACCCTCGTTGTCTGGTGAATCAATCTTAGCACCATTGCTGAGTAATACCTCCACTGCATTGTTCTTTCCTTGTGCAGCAGCAATGTGCAGAGCTGTCCTTCCAAGAGGAGTCTTAGCATGGACATCAGCACCTTGAAATAATAAAAAGAAATTCAGGTATGTTGGTATATTTTTATATAATTTGAGGAGTTGGTACAGCAGTCAGAGTTGCAACAAGACATTTATGTTTTCAATCACATTTTGTCTATTTTTGTTTGTGGAATTTGGACATGCTATTCTATATTTACATTTATCATTAAGCATAAGCATACACTAGCTACATAGTAGTGTCTTGAGATGATAATGGCTATGTTCTCACACGACTACTAACGGTTAGCAGAATCCGGATCCTGCTAACCGTTAGCTGCCGTGCGTCCATCCGAGAAAATCCCGATCCAGATACCAAAAATATGATGATCAAATCACTGGCCAATAAGAAACTGGAAATTGTAAACGCGTGCGTTCTCACGCAGGTGCTAACGGTTAGCGCTAATGGTTAGCTCCCGATCCGGATACTAGGACTCTCGTGAGAACCAGGCAAATAATGTCTGTGTACAGTAGAATGTACATGTTGCACACTGAAGAATAATGTCCAGGGGATGTTGCATGCTGTATATGTTTGCCAAAATAAATCCAAGGACAAGGATAATAGTTTGATACATATTAATGATTGTGCCATATAAATACAGAAGGCCTACTGAACATTATGCACCTACCACCATCAATGAGTTTCTGCACCAGGCTGACATGGCCTCTATGGGCTGCTATACACAAAGCGACAAACGCTCGTTCAGCTATCCAAACTTGCTTTGCCTTCTCATTCATACGAATCGAACTTGGTGTTTTGAACTCTATTTCCGAAGTAACGCCTAATTTCATCACCTGCCATTTAAAAAAAATTAAATGTCAAATTTTGTTTGTTATATAGTTTGGTATCATAATTCATAGACAATTAAATATGGTAAAACTCTGTCCACACTATCACACTTGTATGCCCATATATAGTCATGATGTGCCTATATATGGTCATAATGTGCCTATATATGGTCATGATGTGATGTCATCATGACCATATTTAGGCATGCAACATGTTTTTGTCAAATAAAATTTGATAGTCTAGACAGGGCTTAACACCTGTAACTACACACCTGGTCTATATTTCCCTCAGCAGCTGCTTTGATCAATACTTTCCAGGTGTTCCAAACATCTAAGTAAATAGTACCACCTGCTACGATGTCATGGTGTCTCACATTGCTATCATCCATCAGGTCCGCTGAGGAAAATCATTAACATGAAATGAACAATATTTGGTGAATGACAACAACACAAATGTCTGGCATAATAAAACTGGCGTTTACCGAGTCACATGGTTTAGCCAGTGCCCACCTTGCAGTGCAGCATTGGATTTATTCGGTGTAAACACCAAGGATAGCCTACGAAAGTCTAGAAGAAGACTTATTTCCAGTGGGGTCCTTCTGGTGGTGATTGGGCAGTACACCGGGAGACAATCCCTTACTCTTTTCCGAAGAGTGTACTGCGTTCTTTAATGTGCACATGGGCCATAATGCACACAGGACCAACGGCTTAAACGTCTCATCTGAAAGACGGTGCGCTAGTAACTTGTATTTCAGCCCTCTAGCTGAAACACAAGGAGAGGCAGCGATGGGAATTGAACCGGGGACCTAGAGATCTCCACGGTTCAGCGCATACACAGCGGTACCACCAGATTAGCCGACTGAGCTAAGCTGCTCTCTCGCAAATTGCCAAGTATCAGCTTAATGGTCTATCATACAGATGCTAATGTCTATATTATGTTTTTTACCAGAGTAACAAATGAATTGTATAATTTCAACCTCTTTAAATGAGACTTGGCTTATAATTTATAGATCATTAAAAGTTGTGGTACTTGACATTCAATTATGAAAACACAGATCACCAACTTTTCTTGGTTGTGTAACATCAAGACTGCTTTGACTTACATAATCAGACTGAATGAATCAAAACTTCTTGATGATACAGATTGCCCTCCAATTCAAGAGCAATTAGGGGCCTGAAAATTTGGGGTGGTCTTGGAGTATCGGTCTCCACTTGGGTTAGCTTTGGGGTTACAAGATTGATTATTATTATTTGGTTCTTTGAAAAGGTGGTTTTAAATTAGAATGGTCTCAGAATCAAAGGGGTCTCAAATTGGAGGGGACACTGTAAATGTTGTATACCTACCATCATCTAAGTAAGATGGTCTTTGAAGATAGCTTGGTACACCAGAGACAAACTCCATCACTGCTTTTAAGTCCTTAATCTTCATATCATTGAATATGTCTGTTAAAGGATAAATTTCACCAGTGAAGAACTTTAGCTGGAGGTCAAAGTACTTTCCTTTGGGTGAGGTTGCCAGGTTCTTTGTCTGTTTCCTATTTGCCATTGTGTAATCCTCTAATCTATGATAACACATGGAAAAGTTTTAAACACAAACCTTTTCAATATGCAAATACACACAATAAGTAACAATTATAATCTGTAATCCTGTGTTGTGTGTACAGTAGTACAGTATATGCCTGAATCATAAATTAAATTAAAATTTAAATTTAAAAGTCTCTAGAATAAAATGAAGTTTTACATATATCATCTGACGTATTGCTTTTAAAAGTTCTTAATTGTTGATGAATTTGGTACTCAAATAATTTAATTCAATGCAAAATGTATTCACTCCTTTAAAAAAATATATCAGAAATATATAAATGGTGCAACACTTTACTCCACCCTACCTAATAAGCCTAACCTTAATCATATAACTCCAGACAATGTTACTGTTAAGGTTAGGATAGAGTACTAAAGTGCATTGACGCCTTAAAGGCTACTAGGCCTAGGCTACAATACTATCAACTAAGCCTAGGCCCCTAGGGCCTATTAGCCTAGGCCTCCTAGGGCCTAGGCCTCTTAAATTTAAGAAGGGCCAAGTCAAAACAAACTGGATCACCAACAAACTCGGGTGGTGCAGCCTAGCCTCCTTACTCCTTTTTAGACCTGGGTAAGTTTACCATATCAATTTCTAGCCTATAGTATAGGCCTAGGCTACTTACCTAGGCTTGGAGACATATCATGTATGCATTAATACAAATGCCATAGCATAAAGGCCTAGGCCTAGTTCTGCATTACTTGCAATCATTCGAATCTCAATAGATTAGTAAAAAACAAACACTGACTGCGAGGAAAAAATGTTGTTGTAGCAACAAAATTGCAGACGCCCTCTATTGTTTTAGACTTGAACAACAGAGGGCGTCAAGTTTGCAACTCGGTCGATGGGAGACCACCCGTCGTTTGTGGGTCGTCAGAAGAGTACGAATGTTATGCTAAAATTCAGGGAAAGCAATACTGAAATATGTTGTCTTCACTAAGTAGAGCTGTAGTAAGGGCTTCAAAGCCTATGGTATGTTTCGTAACGCATTAGGTCTTTTAATTAAGGTAATGAGGAGGTTAGGTCCGGCCTCTAGACTAGAGACCTATATCATGCTAGGCCTAAAGGGGCTAGCCAGACTAGGCATATGACATATGATATGTGGCTATGCCACAGTCCAGCTAGGCTAGGCTAGCCGCTAGGGTCTAGGATCAAATCAGCCGCCGTAGTTTAGGTAATTTAATGTCATTTAAATACACCTCATGGTATAAATTCATGTTAAAATGGCCTTATTGTTTTATAGTACAAATTCACAAAATTTACAGACAGCATTCATTTTGAAAATAAGCCCCCTCTTTACTTTGCAAAAGTAGCCTCGAAAAGAAGCCCATCAAAAGCCAACTTCCAGGTTTTACGGTATATTCATAGACATAGCATTACACAGTAATAGCGTCTATACAATGTACGAAAAATATACATTAGTGGTACTGTGGGTTTATTACTACACATAACATTTTTGTAGTACACATTTTTTAAGTTCAAAAATAACGACTAACGATGATAATCATTTTGTTCAACTATATTTATTTTATATAATCATATTTTTAATTTTAACATACATTACATTCTTTAATTCATTCATTTTAAATGTAACAGAATCTGTCATGATCCCATCTGTAAATTAAATCAATGAAATATTACACATGAATTATAACATTGCTGTCTATTGTGTTAATATGCGATATTAGCGTAGAGGGCGGCATTGATGAAACTGTCATTCCATAATTTTTAGTCAGCGGCCGATATGATACAACACTTCCGCTAGACATCCCTCCCTGCCTCGGAGACCTCCTCAGTCAAGGACTGCAGGCCTTACTCCCTGCATTTCTATGTGGAATGGGGAGGCCTTCCTACCATGGACCAATTCATTACATACACTGCTGGCTATGGCCTAGTATAGATGCTGAACTAACTACAGGTAGTAGTAGGCCTAGTAGCATGAACCAAAACCTGTGACAGAACAGACAAATGATTCAGACTTAACAGAATCGGAAATTACATTTTCGGTAATGTGTAATTAATAATAATATATATAATTATATTTTTAGGACTAGGCCTGGGCTTCTTAGTTTAGTTTTTGTTTTCAATACACATGAAGATAGTTGGTACCAGCTTGCTCAATTCCACTACGTCATAAATCATTCATTTATGTTTACAGAAACCATAGAGAAAGAAAATTGTCTTTTTCTTAAAAATTGAATGAAGTTTGAGAACTAAATTAAATATTGATTGTACTCAATTTTAATAGGCCAAAGTGTTTTCAAGTACCTTTCCTCATTTTAGCAACAGCATGTCAAGTTTATGCACAGAACTGCTCCAATAGCATCAGATCATTTGTTTGTGGTAAGTTATTCACTTAGATCATTTCTAGTGTAAAAATAAAATTTCGAAAAATATTATGGTAGGCCTTTTAAAAAATTAACAATTGTAATTGGGACAGATACATTCTTCTTGTTTGTCTAGTTGATGAAAATCGACTTGTCTAGCGCCTTACACAATTACAAATCGTCTCAAAGCGCTTGATGAATATGAAAAAAAACCCGAAAAATAACCCATAAAATATACTAAAACTAATCAGAAACAATGTACATATATATTTAAATAATTAATAAGTAATAACAATCTTCCTGTATGTAGATTTATAATAATTAATCAATGTATATAGATTGAATTGATAGGTCTAAAGTTTGGAGTTTTTAATGTGTGGTGTTTGATGTTTTATTTAACATATATTTTCATTTGTTCATTTTGTAAACTCAAAAGTATTTCAACCTTTGTTGCATTTTGAGTATTTTATACCAAGTAAATAAATAAATAAAATCAAACTAAGAACGAACCAGTATCCCTGCACCATTCCCCAGCAATTTGAGACACATGGCCAGCTGGAACAGTACTCACAGGTGCTCTAGTGATGCTGGTGACTAAACTAACCTATTCTGAAGGAAGAAACAGAACGTGGAAAACAAAAAGTAGATGAACAATCCAAGATAGATGCTTGTCATTTTATATTTTTGTGAAAATTAAAGTTTGGTCTACTTTTCCTATGTACTATCAGTATCAGTATCAGTCACACCTTCTTTCAACAAATGAAAAATTGTGAATGGAACAAAAATGAATGGAGAGGTTTTCCATTTATTTTTTAAGGAGACTAAATTACATTAATAATATGCCAATGTTTGAAAAAATGGAATACTGTACTTTGCTTCATGGTGTAAATAAATACAAAATGTCATGTACTATTAATTCCACCAATCAACTAACAAGTATCTATTTCAGTGTGTTATAATCCATTGAATTAATTCTATGTGACCAAGTGTAGTATTATCAAACAAATAAATGGCAATTTAATCTAAGCACCAGGTTTTTAAATGTATCCTACAGTTTATGTAATATTACAAATTTATGTTGCCTTGTTTATATTAGAGGCATATTTTTTTTAACTATATTTTTATTTTATCTTTTTAGCACCGGGATACACCAGAAAATAATTCAGATACCAAATTTGAATTCTCTAGTGAAAATTTAAAGGTTTGTGTTTATAAGATTTAAAAGGAGATGTTTATTTCAAAATATTAGTTAGCATGCAATATTCTAATTCCTTTTAAATAAGTTACATAGGCCTGTAGGGTCATTTACATACTTTACATGTAATTGGCAAGTAAAATATTTTCTTAGTAAAATTAGTTATTGTCCTCGTACATTAAAATGTCCAAGCCTAGAGACTTTTTTTGTGTTACAATTCACTGTTGATTTTTATTCCTTTAATGTATATGTGGCAAAGACAAGCCAAACCAGTCACTTGTCGCAAATCCTGTTCAGAGATAATGGCCAAAACATGCTGGAATGTCAAAATTTTTGAAATCTATTTTATTGCACTAAACTAACATTTATATATCTATACATCATGCTATGCTGTTATTTTCCCAATTTTTAATGTTAAAACAACAATTTTTAAAGATTTGGTGATAATCTTTGCCTGAGAAATGCCTGAAATCATAAACTTTGAAGGCTGATTTCTCAAATACTGTACTATAAACAACTATGTTAAATGCTTGTAACTTCATAAGGAAATGTCGGATTTAAAAGATTTGTTTACAATTTTGTAGCTATTATTTTACTCTTTAACACTGTATTAATAACTAAAAATCGATTTTTGCGACCAGTGACTGGTTTGGCTTGTCTTTGCCACATATATTAATTTAACTCTTTAAAGTTTATAAGTAAACAATTAATAGCCAGTAGGTAATTGTTCTAATAAGTTAAAGATAATTATAATTTTAAATAATAATAATAATGTCGTGATATAAGGCAGCAGCACGGCTCACCTGCACTTTATTATTTTTGTCAACAACAGCGTCTTAATGACATCATGGCCAACTACCCAGAGGGTCACAAAGCAGCGGCTGTCATCCCAGCTTTAGACTTAGCCCAGAGGCAGCATGGTTGGTTACCCATCTCAGCTATGCATAAGGTTGCCGAGATACTCAATATGCCCAAGATGAGAGTATATGAAGTAGCTACATTCTACACAATGTTTAACAGGTAAATTTAAATTTATTTAAATCAATTGTGGATTAAATACCAATTGTGTCATAGACTAAATAAGCAATTACATTCATATTTTATGAGTATTTACTTAATATTACCAAAACATCAAATCTAATTAAAGGAAAGCCCCAATTGCTCTAAAAAATTATTATAAAGTGAATGCAAATCATGAACATTAGTTTGTAATTAAAGATATGCCATACCATCTATGGTAAAAATGAATAAAATTTAAATAATTCAATTACAAATTTAAATTACACATTTTAAATGGTTTTCACTTATTTATTATTATTATTATTATTACAGAGGTTTTAATTAATCTTAAATGTTATTCACAGCGTCATTGTGCTAAGTTGCGTATAGGCGTGGTTCTTGACTACCTAGCTGTAAAGAGGTGCTTGTGTTCACATCATTCCACAGCAATGGGCTATAATGTACCATAGCATCCAAGTAACCCCCTACGCTTCCAAAAGATGCAATGGGTTTTTTAGGGTGCACAATAAATGTGTACACTGGACCTCCATTTTAAGTCCTTATCCGAGAAGACTTGGTTCTACCAATCGAACCAGCGCTGAGGTTAAAGCTCTACTTAGTGGCGCCCTTGCCTAACCGCTTGGCCGCTTGACTCGCAAACAACACTAAACAATTATAGTTGTTAATTTATTAATATGTTTAAAATTTACTTAATATGTGTAGGACCGATAAAATAAGTTTATTATCAATATTTCTTTATTGAAGCTTTATGTAGTAAAAACCTGGCATTGTACATGATATGATGCAGGACCCTGGATTGGAAGGTAGAAATCTTGACTACCAACCTGCTACAACTACTATAATTTTAACCAATCTGTCTATTAATAATTTTTGTTCCTTAGAGAACCTATCGGCAAGTTCCACGTCCAGGTTTGCACCACGACACCGTGTATGCTGTGCAACGCTAGAGAAATTTTAAAAGCAATTGAAGACAATTTGAGTAAGTAACAGCAAAAGCCTTTTTATCAATTTTAAAGTAAATAAACATATAGTTTAAATATAATTGTCTTGGTATCAAATGGGTATTTCTGCCTACTGCTGATAAATGTCTTGATCAACAGAGTAGTGATGCAAATGAACCAGGAACCAAATCTTTAAAAAAATTCAACTGGCTACCACCAGTTTAGCCAACTGAGGTATGCTGCTCAATCAAATATTATGTTGCCTCCGCCAAGGGGGATGTTCTCTGGTCAAAGGACAAGGTCAGGGTCACGGAAATTTGATTTTTTTACTCTTGAGCATTAAAAAAAAAGGAATCGCCCCACATATTTAGACAGCACTTGAGAAAACAATGTGCTTGAATATGATAGACGATTCCATTATTCTCTTGAGGGTATTCTGCAGCACTCAAAGAAAATAATGTGCCTGAATACGATATGCGATTCAATTATTTCATTAAGGGTATGCTGCAGTTTTGCCCCATATACACTGCTTGCGTCTTGTTGGTACTGTATTTAGGCACAGGGTAGAGGTATGCGCTCTATGGAGTGACTGCTCTAGTTTTGATATTGTGATTGTTGTAGCTAATACTCAAGTGGGGCTGTAGCTTGGTAGTTAAAGATGTTCGCCTTCCATTCTCTGGAGTTTGGTTTCAAATTCTGCGATTTCTTCTCAACAGTAAAACAACTCCACTTCCTAAGCCTTATAAAATACTCATTTTATAAAGCATCATTTCCATCTTGTGAATGGCTGGACTCTCACTCTTGGGTGAGAATAATATTCAGAAATTTTATAAAAATGATCAATATTATCATCGTTATATTTCTTTTCAGAAATTAAGTGTGGTGAAACTACTAAGGACAAGATGTTTACTTTGACGGAAGTTGAGTGTCTGGGTGCGTGTGTAAATGCCCCTATGGTGCAGATAAACGACAACTATTATGAGGACCTGAAAGTTAGTGATATTAATGAAATCTTAGATGATTTGAAGGCAGGAAAATCCCCTAAGCCAGGCCCAAGGTACAGTATACTACACTATGTAAGATTATAATTGTCACATAGTAGTAAAAAACACGTGTTTCATATGTTAGAATAAATACATTTTGAGCTTGTGTTCATGCAATTTATCACCAGTGAAGACCTGGGCATCATCATCATTATGGGCATGAACATCGTCTCATCATCATCATTATATCCATTATCATCATTATCATCGATATCACTACCATTTTCATAATATTCATCATTATTACCATCATTGTCATCGTCACCAC
Organism: Anneissia japonica; assembly: GCF_011630105.1. Classification (NCBI taxonomy): domain Eukaryota; kingdom Metazoa; phylum Echinodermata; class Crinoidea; order Comatulida; family Comatulidae; genus Anneissia; species Anneissia japonica. The sequence continues at coordinate 988,667 of NW_022720123.1, read as the reverse complement.
CACCATTGTCGTCATTATTATTATTGTTAATAGCATTGTTATTTTAAACATCATGAACACCACCTTAGCATTACTATTATCATTATCGTCTTCATAATAATGTTTATGATCAACACATATTCAGTATTATTCATCATCATCATTATAATCACTACAAACAAAAGTATATTTATCTCAATCATGTAATGAAATTAAGTACAGTATATATAGATGCCATATCTGGTCAATTCATATCCTTTGAAATCAAGATTAAATTTTTTCCCCCTAATACTTCAGGAGTGGTCGCTTTGCCTGTGAACCAATCAATGGACTAACATCCTTAACAGAACCACCTAAAGGACCGGGATTTGGTGTTCGTGAAGACCTATGACCTACACATTGATAGATTTAACTTAAATATTGATAAAACCTCTGTTATATAATTTAATAACTACTGTAACCAGTAGCTTTTACAGTTTGTTGAAGTGTTGCTACTAATATGTATATACATATATATATATACATACATATATATATATATATATATATATATATACTGTCTCTTATACATATATATGTGT
>NW_022720123.1:976841-987527 GCF_011630105.1 Anneissia japonica | reverse complement strand
TACGAAGTTTGCTGCGTAACACCCATGAACACAATAACAGTAACAGTGCTCAAATAGGACCATGTTGTAATAATTGTATCAAGCATAGCTCATCAACAAAAAGTTCCTTTATTTCAGTATTTTAGTTGTATGAAAAAATGTCTCTGACAACAGTAATAAAGGAACTTTTCATTGATGAGCTATAATTGGTACGAATATTGCAACATGTTTCTATTTCAGCATTGTTATTATTATTGTTTATCTATTTGTTTAATTATAGAAAATAGGAAAAGTAATTAAGAAATCAAATACTCCTTAAACTACCAAAATATAAGCCAATCCAACAAAGTAAAATACAATGGAACTAAATTGAGAAAATAATGTAACATATCACGATAAAATATCGAGAATTAAGGAACATAATTTCAAAATACACTAATAGGAAATGACGTCAAGCAATGAATCCAACCACCTTCAACTTGGATTTCTTTTCACCAATGTCCAATTTATTCATTCTGTTCCAAAATTTGGGGGGAAAAATCGGTTCGGGTCGTCGTTTAGCGGCAACATAGGATCTGTGAAAAAAAAATGATTCCGGCAATATACATTTATTTCAATATAATAAACCAATATTCATTTGTTTCAATAATAACATAAAATCAATAGATTTAGGCAAATATTGTACCGTACATTTTTTCGTATGCACTAAATCTATATATGTGTATGAGGGGTGGGTGCGTGTGTGTGATTTTTTTTGGTGGGGTGGACTTGGTTGCGGGTGGTGGGTTTGTGTGTATTTCCAACATCATATCTCGATAATATTGATGCAATAGTTAGTTTACAGTAATTCACCATATACTGACCTGGCAAGTTACACGTCAGGCCCCTAAAGTATGTAGTACATATACAATTATTATTATTATTATTATTATTATTATTATTATTATTATTATTATTATTATTATTATTATTATTATTATTTTATTTAGCCATTATTTGAAAATGATACCTGGCCATCTCATAGGTGCAATGTCTATTCAATGTTGTGTCTTCTCACCCTATTTACATACCATACTTTACCTATTTAAGTTAAGATTTAAGTTAAGACTATCTCCTTCTAGACCATATTTAAATGTGTGCATCCAATAGTTGTCCCGCCGCAATTGTATTCATACAAACAAACGGTTGCTAGTTACACCAAATTTTTTATTTTTTTAAATTTTTTTCCCAAACTTTTGATTCCTTCTTGGTAACAGATTTCCATTAATTTTGTTTTAATACCCTGTCTTTCTTCTAGCTTTTCGTTTTCTTTACGTTTCTTTTAATTTCTTTCAACATCAGGTCTCGATAATATTGATGCAATAGTTAGTTTACAGTAATTTACCATATACTGACCTAGCAAGTTACATGTCGGGCCCTTAAAGTATGAAATCAGATCACAAAATGTTACAGTAGACATAGGCCTTCATGAGTTAACGAATCTCTCAAACCTCTAAATTGGCCTCATCCAATTTAGGACATATTCCACTCCTTAACCTTTACAATGTATACTAATACACAAATTTTAAATCCTCACTTCGCAAACTTTTATTCTCTAGTACACAAGTTTTGATTTCACACACTAGCCGCGACCCATCTATATTGATAGTAAATACCAATTTTTTAAGATCCCTGAAATTTGACTGAAGAATGAATACGGTACTCGACATGGATATAACGTCGATCTTTGCTTAGTGACGGATCCAGGAATTCGTATCACTATTTGGAGGACTGAGCTCTGAAAGTTGAAGAAGCATAAAGGGAGGCTTTTCCCCACCACTTTGAATTCGCCACTGGTTATCGTTCTTTTTCTTCGAAGTGGGAAAATGAGACTTATTTTAATATTTGAGACTTATGATGTAATACAAGAGCCTTACTTTGCGTGGGCCAAGACTGACTGACCCAAAATATAGGATTGGCTTTTTTTTGCAGAATATTTCCGATCTTTGTATATTATATTTGATAACGTAAGCCTTAGTTTTAGACCTGTGGCTACCATTAAATCAACCAATCAAAACACACGCTTGTTTTAGCTGTATCATTTTTTGCATACGCTATTCTTCTATGTCACAAGGCAGCGTTTCTGTTTAATTCATGTCACACTTGTTAATGATTAGGTTTACACAATTATGTTATAGTAAGATATAAGATATTCATTTTGTACATATAAATAAAATATTTTTCTAATAAAGATTCAACTAAAATTCTATTTCAGGTAGGCAAATCTGCTAAAGTCTTTACAAACATTTTTTTTGTTTTAGCAATTCTGATCGCGACCTAACGCAAATGATAACTTTTGGGTCGCGACCTATAGTCATCAGTGTGAGAGGTACCTCAACCGGGATTGAAACACAGGACCTTCCGACATTTCCAATTTTTCACCTAGTCGTTTTTCTGCTGATGCTTACAGATTCGAACACATGGACCTTATTGTGTATCATCCGACATAAATATTATTTAAGCTTAAAATTAGGCTTTAAGTGACATTTGAAACTTTGATCTTTCTTTCATATTGTTCTTGGTCTGGTCCAACACTTACCCTTCCCATCTTAATAAACTGTTATTCCTTCAGAAGAAAGCCGTTTGAATTATGTCGGGTGCACCTCCGCGAGCCCACACCGATCTTTTATTTTCCTCTCTTGGTCTTCTAAAAATTCATGACATCAATCATCTTCAGCAATGCGCTTTTATTTTTTCATGGTTAAATTTCTCTCCCCCCCCCCACTCCCTCAATTCATATCATTACTTAATTTTAATTTTGATTATCATAGTCACTTTACCCGCTCTTCAAATCATCTTCATATTCCTTTTCATAGAACCACTTTTTGCCAGCACAATATTCAATATACTGGTCCTAAGCTATGGAACAATCTCCCTCACTCCATTTATAATTCCTTCTCTTCTGTTCAAGACTGAAAAAGCATTTCTTATCAAGTTATGCATAATTTTCTCCTTTTACCCATTCCCGATCTCCATTACCAACTCGTTACATTTTATTTTTGTCCCAAAATTATAAAAGAAAAAAATTTGCAATTCTGAGCATCCTCGTGTTGTCTGCTTTGTCTGTCTTGTCTCCTGTTTCGCCCTTTAAACTTGGCTGGTTATTTATTATTTTATATATGTATTATTATTACTTTCGAGAAATAAATGTTCTTTTGAACTTGAACTTGATATATATTTGTATTTATAAAATTAGGTTATTTTTCACTTTTTTGTATTTCTTCCATTCGTAGGGTCCGCACGTGCCCCTGAACACATTGGTATGATCCGTAGGTACCCCATAATACAAAACAACAGGAAAACGGCAGGGCCAAAAAATCGTCCAATATCCCTTTCCGTTTTTTTCCAAAACTGGGCTATTTTTTACTTAGTCGTTTTTCGGCTGATTCTTATAATATGGTACCTAAGGTTAATGAAAATACTGATTATGTTTGATTTAACCTTGTTCAACTACATTCGCTCGTTCGTTATGAATCACAGGAGCTCGTTTTTCTGATTCACAGAATAAACATTTAGAATGTTTACACTTTTAACAACAATCCTGAAACTGCACATCGTCACAATATCCTAATGAAGCAATCGGTTGAATATAGTACAGTAAAGCTTGGTTACCATATACTTACGCTACACTATATCGCCAACTTTACTGAAAACGCTGTAGCGACAGTATAGTGATTTAACAAGAATGACACTCAAATACATTACTGTACTTTCCATGTTTAGCATTTTAATGCAAGTTACAGCGTGTCACAAACACGTATGAATATATATTGTGCAGTAGTATTAAGATTTTCTGATGAAAAATTACCACTAGAACATTCCTATAAATTCCGTCCAAACAAACCACCGTTTCCATTTATTCATTGTAATATTTAAAGCAGGAACTTTTTTTACATATACTCTTACTTTGGCATCAGCATGAATAATTGAGTTCTCACTTTGAAAGTGTTAGGTTTGCAACAAATATACTCTCGAAGCAAATACTATTGTCCGTAAGCTAAGCCCGTGCTTCCATTAAAAGTGTTAACATTACATCTGATATTTTGTAATAAAATATCACATATGTTTGGTAAGACTGTCGTCGGAATTTAAAACACCTCACAATACTGTAGTACAATACACCAGGCTATAATTGACAATTTCTTTCCTAATCCGATTCATACCGTACCTGTGTTTGTAAAATAGGCCTATTATGTAAAGATGGAATGATAATATTGATCAAAAATATTGCACGATCACAAAAATACATCATTTAGTTGCCTCCAAAGAAAGTTTCAAATTTATATTAATTCATGGGCCTAATCAAAATATGCACCGACCAGCACTGTATGTTACTGAAACATCTTGACTCATTCAATCACACGTTCGCTTTTCTTTTTCACTTAAACATTTGATTTATATCCGAATGCTGAAGATGTTTATTGTGAATTTGTATGTATAGATTATACATGAGTTGGCTTCAGCTGGCTACAGTCACAAATATATATAACGGTTCCAGGTATATTGTTTACTTAAAATATAAAATTTGTCAAAATCTGCATTAAACAAAGCTTACTGCAGTCCCAAACCAATATTTGCATAATATCAATGAACATGTCAAATTATGATATCTTTATAACATGTGTATCATAGAAAATCTGAAGTCATTTCATAAACATTAGATGAACGCAACAAACATACAAATTCCAAGACACAAATCTTTTTTTTTTAACATTAACAATGATTGCAAGTTAAAAGTACGTTAATAAAATAGATTTAAAGTCAACATGTATATATAAATGATGAAGCGTAATGTAATTTTCAACAGGTAATAAATAACAACGTTCATAAAACTTACAAAATAGCTAAAAAGTGTTTAATTCAAGCTACATCACTTTAAGTAAGTAAGAATAATTTGGCTTTAGTCCTTGTCAGGTAGAGTTGATGTTGAGGTATAGACAGAATAAATGTTGATATATAAGCAATACAGAATAGTTCTAAGAGTTTGGGCAAAAATACCAAATAAGTCGGTGGGTAAAAAATAGCTTTGAATCACAAAATCATAGTGAGTGTGATAGCATTGCTTAATGAATTAAGTAGACTGAAATCCAGTGGAACTGGTATATCAGAGTTATCAGTCGCCTGTTATCATAATATTGGTTTAAAACTTTATACATCGAAATACTAATTGGGTTGGGTTAAACACTAATTAACTAGATTAATACTATCGGTAATAATGTGGTATAATTCAAAATATACATATTCATGTTAATAATATCTAAATGGAAAAAGAAACAATAGACCTATCCGTAAAACACTAGACCAAAATGTATCCATGCGAAATGATAGGCCAGAACAAGTAAATACTCCATTTTTGGAACTGGTGACGAAAAACCAACACGCGAAGCGAAGAAGCGTTGCGTTGATATCGGCCGATTTCTAATTAGAACTCGAATTCTAATTACCTTCGTGATTTTCACTAATTGACATCAGCATAGATCCCCAGGCACGTTTCCAACTCTCCCTTTTGAATTTTACCGTCTCCATTTTTGTCACAATTCTGCAGAATACATCTTTTGAAGAGATCAATTTGCATCGGGCTTGTGTCAGCCTGAAAGGTATAAATAGAAAGTATTATAAACAGAAATATATTTCTTTTGTTCTACTGTTGTTCGTATTTGTTTGGTAATCTACCTGATTTAAGTTCACTTTTTTGATCTCGTCTTCTTGTTTTGTTTTTTTTTTGTTTAGTTTGTTTGTTTGCTTTTTTTTTGTAAATCTTCTGTTATTGTAGTTTAATTTTTTTCTTCTCGCGATGCATTCATAATCATCGATTTACAATTGCAGGTGTTTTTTTTCACACAGATGTTAGGGTTACTTGCAAGGAAGGCCACGTGAAGGCTGCTTTAAATCCTCCCCAAATTGTTTTGAGACTAATAAACGAAATGTAATGAAAGAAATGAAATGAAGTAACTTTGATCTACTCTACAGACACGCTTTATGTATGCCTATAGCTGGATGAAAATGTATAGATAGGCTGAGATTATAGAATGCAGGGGTCAGGATTGGATTGCAATGGGTTGTTGCTAGAGAGACCGCAAAACGCTTTTGATGGAAGTAACTGAATTCCGCCCACAAAATGTCCCAATCACAGAACTGGATCTCTGGATGTTGCGACAAAAAAGATAAATATAGGCTCTGAACAAATTACGACAACTAATTAAAAGGAACCTGGTGTGGTCAAATTCAACCTAGCTACAGTACTTACTTGGTTTTTCTCAAGAAGATCCTTGACAAATGCATCAAGTTCTTCGCCTTCTATTGCTTTCGTTTTACTCTAGAAAGCAATTAAACGGTAAATTCAATATTATTTTCCGATGCTCAATATTTCACTTCACATAGGCTTCAACCCTTGATCGATCGATGGACTGATTAGCATTTAAACATTAATGAACGTAGTAATGCCTAACATTGTAATTATTCACAGTAATGAAGTAGGTATAATTATACAGTAGTAATAGGGTGATAGAGGTAGAATCATATCATCGTAAGATATGTTATTTGAAGAAAGTAAGTAGCCGACACACACTAAAATGTTTTATAATGGTAAGTACGTACCTTATCGTAGTAGTCGAAGATTCGATTGAATTCCGCTTTCTTTTCTCTCATACTGAGGTGCTGAAAAGGTACAATATAGTAGTAAGTACTTTTTACATTGAAAATAAAATTTAATAATGTTAATACTTCTGTTTACTGTGCTGGTACACTGCTACACCACCTACCCCGCTCTCCCTTCTCCACCCAGGGGCGGATTAGGGGCACCCCACCCTTTTTGGAAAATAATTAAAAAAAATTTATCGCCCAAAACGCCTCAGAGTTTATTGTCGGCCGTCTAGAAAACAACAACTATAGGGAGGAGGCATGCCCCTGACCCCACAGGGTGGTGTTATTTCGATGGGCCCCACTTTCGCAAGCCGGACATTTCTATAACTATCGTCATATCACGTCAATTGTTTTTGTATTGTAATTTAAATTACTGTATTGCAGTGCGGTTCAAACTGTGGATGGCGCAGCCTACGTACCTTGAAAGATTTCTCAGCTTGCAAAATAATGTTGTCTTGTGGCTTAATTGAAAGGAGTCTGTAACATGAAAATATCGATAAACCATTATCTCCGAGGATGTACAGTATTTAGATACTACGTATGTGATCTGCATATGATTTCAAATTAAATATAGAAATACGTTGCGAACCATAACATCGTTGTAACCAGAAAAGATAGTAACTTACAAATGCAGTAGCAGTGGCAGAGCCAGGATTTAAAAGAGGGAGGTTCAAAATGTTTCCAAAAAAACCCAAAATGAAAGGGGGGTCGGGGGATCCTCCCCCGGGAAAATTTTGATTCCTAGATGGCCGGAAATGAGCTTTCCCCACTTCTGAGGAGTCTTTTAATGACCTTTAAGATATTCAAAATTCAAGGTTTTCCCGCTCTTGAAAAAAGGTCAGGTAATTTGATCTCATTTTTTAGACTTATCTTTATAGAGGAAGAAAATCGAAAACAGGCAATATATTATTATATCCCAACAACATTGAGTAGTCAGATGTCTTCTTTCATGGATCGATGAACCGATAGGCACGAAGGGGGAGGGGGTTCGTCCGAATCCCTTGAACCCTCTGGATCCGCCACTGAGTAGCAACAACAACAACATCTGACGTGGACAATATTTGTTTCTAACCTTACTTTATGCATATTAATCATTTCATATATTGAATGTAATTCGTTATAACTGCATTTAAGTTAGTTCGTAACCTTTGCCCTTTCACTCGTATCATGTTGTTTTGTGATGAAACCTGAGCAACGCCGATCTACAGTATCATTTTCAAATAGGATTAACAATCTATCGATTATGATATATGAACATATGTAGCAAATATTTTGTCTAAATATACAATTTCAATACAATATCGTGTTCTTGAATTCTAATTAAATCCACAAGCACACAGCCATTGTTTTGGTGTGCAGATGGTTGCTTAGCAGAAAGGTCCATTGTAACCACACAAAGTTCGTTTTATTTTTTGTGTGTTTCTCCTCGTTCTATGCATTTTGCAGTATAATTTTAAAATTAGGCCTAAGGTTTACAGCAGTTAACACGTTATATCATAGTCTATTTTTAAATTGAGTTCAAAGATTAGTGTTATAAAAAAAAAAACTCATCTTAAAATAAAATGGTGGTCTCAAAGTAAATTACGAAATAAAATTAATTTGTTAGTAGGCCTATCTGTGGAAACCTTCGTGCGGCGACCGTGTTTGACTTTTTTTTGGTAAAACTACCTACAGTACATGCTAGAAGAAAGAGTTCTTGAAATAGCCACATTATGTTTACAGATCATATTCGTGGTTGTATATGGAAAGGCTAAATTAAAATGAAAACATTATACGCCAACGCTTTAATAACTTATTTGATAAATTAGTTAAAAGAGTCCTTAGATTATTAGCGACAAATCAACGTAAATCGAATTTCAATTTGAACTACTTTAGATAACATTAATTTAAAAAAATGCAAAATGTTGACGAACATTGCAGATAATTGCCGATAATTGTCTAATATATATCGTTTTTCCAAAAAATACAACTTACCTTGCCATTTCTGCGAGTGAAAGTTGTCCATCATCGTTCTTATCAAAAATCGTTAACTAAAAATATATTAATAATTGTTATTAAACATTAACACACTAGGCCTATTGCTAGGTAATTCTTTATCACCAACAGGTAATGATAATAATACTAATCATAGTAATGAAGATGGTGATGATAATGAAGACGATGATAATAATAATAATATTAACAATATCTATAGGTGTAAATTTTGCCCTACCTGACGTGGAAATGTACCGAATACTCAATACATTTGAAAACAACTGCGAAAAAAATCGCAAGTTGTTCTCGGGTGGGACTCGAACCCACGGTCTCTAGATCACTAGCCTGGCATCATACCTCTAGACCACCGAGCTTGCGCCTGATGGTCAGGGTTGAATTCGAGTCCAAGTAAGGAGCGGGTACTGCAGTGTTGATAGTAATTTTTATCGTCGTGATGGAATAATAGACAATAACTGGATTTGCGTCAGGAGAAACATGTACAGGTGTAATTTTTGCCCTACCTGACGTGGGAATGTACCGAATACTCAGTACATTTGAAAACAACTGCGAAAAAAAATCGCAAGTTGTTCTCGGGTGGGACTCGAACCCACGGTCTCCAGATCAATAGCCTGGCACCATACCTTTAGACCACCGAGCTTGCGCCTGATGGCCAGGGTTGAATTCGAGTCCAAGTAAGCAGTGGGTACTGCAGTGTTGAGTCCCACCCGAGAACAACTTGCGATTTTTTTCGCAGTTGTTTTGAAATGTACTGAGTATTCGGTACATTTCCACGTCAGGTAGGGCTTGTGGCTTTGACTCCCAACCTCGAGGTCGGGGGTTCGAAACTCTCACTGTGCAAATCGCTTGTGTCCTTGGGAAAGGCACTTTATCTACGGTTGCCTCTCTCCACCCAGGAGTACAAGTGGGTACCTGGTAGGTTCCAACACAACTGCGCTGATTACTAGCCGCAATATTATGGAATAATAATATAATTTAACTTAATAATTTAATTTGGTGTTCAATGTGTTCCATACGTGTTTGATCCAATGACCGGGGTAGTATGTGAAGCGCTTAGAGGCTTTGTAAAGGCATTAAGCGCTATATAAGAACGACATATTATTATTTATTATTATTATACATGTTTCTCCTGACGCAAATCCAGTTATTGTCTATTATTCCATCACGACAATAACAATTACTATCAATAATAATATCATTCTGTAACGTCCTGAATTTTAAAGTGTTTTACTCTCTTCTTACCATTCCTTTTGTGTATTCTATAAGTTTAGATTTGGGAATATCAGTTTTACCATGCAACTTAAGCAGGTCTTGAATGAAGCTCTGAAAAGAAAAATATTAAGTTATGCTTATTAGGTTTAAATCTACCAAATTTCTTTGAACCGATCTGGATAATAGACTTCATAAGCACCACCCCTTGGATATTGTTGCTAAGGTTACACTAAGACAGCGTAAACGTGAGTAAACTTGCGTAATTTGTGGAACATTCATCTTCCTTGCTATTGAATAACACGTTCTGATTCTTCAAAAAGTTTCATTGACTCTCTTGAAAATCCATTATTAAACAGTGATCCTATAAATTATGTTATGTGTCGTGGTAATATAAGAACCTTAAAAATGAAATGGTATCTGTAAAAATAATACTTTGTATTTCAACTTGACTAGCCTTGATCAACGGCCTTTACTTTCAAACTGATGGTCCAATGTTTATGATAGGCCTATACAATCTTGAAAATGATACATTTCCGTGTGACAGAAACGTGTTCAATTTTGTCTGCAGATACATCAGAGATTTAGAATATTCCGGTTTCGAATGATTACGAAATCCCCCAAGTATTCATAAATTCCATAACTTATATAACACAACAATCTGATTAATTACAGAATGACGTATTGACCAAAATATTCACTTACAACGAGTCCCTGGAAAACTGGATGGACGAAGCAATCGCGAGTAAAATGGAAAGAGCTAGTCTTCAGTGTGCTATTTGTTTTCTTAATCATTATATGATACAGAATAGACCTCTACTTAAT